>NW_027279523.1:152500-440000 GCF_046629955.1 Centroberyx affinis
ACTATCTCGCAAACACATTAAATAGCCACAAGAGGTAGGCACACACTCAAAATGTGTGAATGTATGCACAAATACTTTTACCTCCACGCACACACAAACTGTCATATCTCTTCACACACACACACCCTGTAGCAGTGGCCATGAGACAGCCTGGGAACAGCAAGTCCACTAATGAGGTCTATCCCATGGGGATTTAGTACTGCACAGTGGAATGTGGCTCTCCGCTCTCATGACTGACCTGCCCTGACACACACACACATGGAGCCACTTTACTGTCCGAGAGCTGCCCGCTTGCACATGAATGAGAATTGATAGAAGGCGTCCAAGAAAGGGACACTTGTAATGTGGTGGGTGCCGCATTAGAAACAAAGCTAACAAGCACAATGGGGAATTTGACACTACTCTGAGACAAGAGCAAGTAGAGGCAGGAGAAAGAAAGGGGGGAATGGGCTGAGAAAACAGAATGAGAAGAAGGAGGAATAAATAAACAAGGGTACAGAAGGGTCAGACAGAGAGAGAGAGAGAGAGGGAGAGAGAATTATGAGGACATGGATCTCGGAGAGTTTTATTTGCTCTTACCATTTGTTCATGGGATTGGCTGCCGGTCTGGATGTGAGAGCCAACAAGAAGGAGTTTTGTAGAACAGGCCTGGTGTCTGCGGCGGACAGACCCGATCATTGGTGGCCTGTTGATTGTGCCTGCTGCTAGCTGAGAGACGGACAGCATGGCCGCCGCTCGCCGTCACGACACAGAACGCTCCTCCGCGTTCTCGACTGTTCGCTGAATAACTTTATGAGTGTGTTTGGAAATGTTTTTGAAAAGCTCGGTGTGCTCACAGTTGTATAGTCGACCCAAACCATTTGGAGTGTGAATACATCACCCAAAAGTACACAATCTTTACCGTCTTCAACTATGAGTATACACAACTCTAAAATGTAGTGTTTGGATAGAGATTTGACAATGTCGCTCATTTGAAAATAGACTTTTATGGTCTGAAGGCTTGTGAATTATTGTGGATTGGATGAATGCCAAATGCTTCTATTGTGCCTTGCTCCTATGATATGTTTGCACTATTTCATAGAGCTCAGACAGCCTATAAAGGGCTGTGTGAATATGATCGACTGTACTGTATTCTCACTGCTAAAATAATTATAGACTATCCCTTTAGACCACTGTGTTCAGCAGTAAACGGCGGTCTGGTTATTGTTCATCATGACAACTCTCATTAATGGCGTGTGGCATGGTCTGTGTGATGACGACCGCCCCAAAAAATGACAGTGCACAACCACTGTGCATCCGTCCCCAGAAATAAACACTGGACTGCCGCTAATCGCCCCAGCGTCAGCCGTGCGTAACGCCATGTCACAGCCGCCGCGCGCACTGAATGCCTCGCAGGCCTTTGTTTTGGAAAATGTGACAGGGGTTGCCATGGAGCTTGTGTTTGATCTATTGTAATTAACCAAGCCCATTGATTGCACAATGCTTTCCCCCCGGCTCGTCTCAGTCAGCAGGCGGCCCTGAACCGGACGTCTCATCAAACACCACATTAACCACCGTTTATGCTGATGCTTCCCCACAGTGCTTTGTCCTTACATGGCCTAGCGGGATGTAAGGAGTGGAGGAGGTGGAGGGGAGGGAGCGCAATAAGGATCATTTGAGGGCTTACGGTTTGAAATGGGTTTTGATCCTGAGCTCTGGAGAACTGATTACTGTGTGCATGTGTGTGTGTGTGTGTGTGTGTGTGTGTGTGTGTGTGTGTGTGTGCAGTTAGTTAGTTAGTGACAGTACAGCACAGCGCACACTTTGGTCACATATGAGCAAAAATTGAGCTTCACATTTGTCATGTTGAAACTCCATTTTGATGAAATTCTCCATAAATTGCACATTTTTAAATGCTAACCATCTGGTTGACACTGCAATATGAATGCTTATGAATATGAATGCTTTATTATTATTAACTTAACTTATTATTAACTTCCTACTAGAGTAAAACTTTCCTTGGAGGGTTTTTGTGAATTTGGTACAATTAAATGTGTTGAACCTGGGGAGCAAAGCCTTATTCAAAATGTGAAAGATGCGTACATTTTTAACTGCTCCGTACAACTCAAATGCCATGCTTAAATGCTTTAGTTGAATATATTGGGAAATTCACAATAATTAGCAAAATCAATAGATGTTTGAATTCTTTTTGCCACAATGTTTTATTGTGACTCCCACTCAGTTGAAATCAGTTTGGAGGTGTGAGGTTTCAGACTGAGGAGCTTTGTCCTCTGTCCCTCAGTAGTCCAGTCACTGTGTCCTGATGCGTGTCACCCAGTCTGGTTTAAAGTCAATTAGCCCAGCCTCCCAACCCCAGGGGTGACAATCTGGGGCTCACATGTCCCATCAGGCCTGACCTTCACATGAGGGACTGAGCCAACACTCACATATGGCCAAGCCCTGGGGTGGGAAACAGCCTAAACTGGCCAAGGACAGGACAGGACAGGGCAGGATGAGGGGTGGAGGGATGGAAGTGAGGGGGATGTAGCTTGTAATCTTGGGAGAGAACACAACTTTGGTAACTTTGTTTTTCCTGTTTCTCAGATTGTATTTTTAGGGGGTTGCTGTATTGGACAGTGTAAAGATTGAGTGAAAGTAAAGGTGGGACAGAAAGAGGAGATGACATGTGACCAAATTCTCAGACTCAAGTCCACAATGTTGCGACAACCATATATGGTATTCACTTTAGTCCTCTGATGCATGGGAAACCCTGTTTTTCTTGTAGAGACTGTGAAACACAAAGAACCAATTTCCTGGACATATAGTACTGTAAACTCTATCCAAGGCCCTGGAATCATCTGCTGGGGATTTTCCAGTGAAAGACATTTCTAATATTCCCAAAGGCTTGGTCTTTGTCTGGTGAACCTGCTTATAGGGTGGAGCAATAACGCTACAGCTAAATGTATAGTATAGCCACGATTAGAGTCAATATGAGGAATCTACTGTGGGTATAGGACTAAGAAGCTTCATGACTTTCCCATAACCCACCGTGAAACCCACTTCACTTTTTTCATCTCTTGCTAAGTAATCCAAGGTGGATCAGTACATCGCCTGAAGCAACAGCTAAGATCTGCTCAGTGCATCTGAAGACAGGGCATGAAATGTGGACCAGCAGACCACCCATGATAAAGCTACTGAGGTCTACCTAATCTAGCTAATCTAGACCAGAGTTTCACAATTTCATATTTCAGGATGAATTACAATCTTGTCCAGAGCTAAATCAGCTTATCTGACGACGGATATTGCCGTGATGTAAGACACAACACAGTTAAGATACATAACTCTTTTTAAGCCATAATACAATTTCATAAGCTTTGAGGATCAGTAAGCAGGGGCTTCTTGTGAAACTGAAGCCTGTTTGTGTTACAGTTCTTTAAAAGCCTGGAAAAAGGTGTGTGAGATGGCTCGCTGCAGTGAAACAAGGTGTTTCTAATTTGAGGGTCTGTTAAATTGAACTGAGTGGCAAAACAATCTGGAAATGCAGCAAATTGGCTCAGCTGGCTCTTCCAAACAGTGTTTACTGTGGTGTGTGTGTGCATGTGTGTGTGTGTGTGTGTGTGTGTGTGTCCCCAAGTGTGTGTGAACTTTTTGAGTGGTGATGGCTGAACAGTTGTGCAACTGCGGCCCATTTGCCCAAAGCAAATAGCAACATTCTAAGAAAGAGGAAAGGGGGGTTGTGCTTTGTAGAGGTTTTCGCCTGCGTGTTGCACTTGGGTTGTTTTTTCCTTTCTATTCTCCACCAATGTCATTTGCGTTTAGTCTGCAGGCCTTGCACAATTTTCTGTTTCATTTGATGTTGAGCAACACGTTGATAAAGGTCACAAACAGTTGTGGCACTCCTTTCAAAAACACCTCATTGAAATACACCAAAGCATGGATGTGAATCATAAGCAGAACCATTTTAATAGTCTTTTAATCATAGTCTGTAATGATGAACTAGCAGTGGTTATTGGGATATTTCGAAAGGTCACCTTTGCACGAATGCCTTGCTAGATAGGTGTTGGCTCAACTTGTAAGGGCCTGTAGGTTTTCTATTGCTTTCCTGCATAACCATAACCTCTGGAAGCCAGGGGTTGCCAGGTGAAAGCCTAAAGTATTAGTCTACTTACACTTCAGACGGGCAGAAATGTAAACTATCCACCAAAACGACGAATAGAAAATAATGAAGCATGAATCTATACAGATACAAATGCATTCAAAAGACTAAAATTGACATGTTTAACTCAGACAACAACAAGCTAACTCCTTCAACAACAAAATTAATAAACCTGCATGAAATGATCCTGAAACGAATTCAGTTTAAGCTGCAGTAACACCTGACTCAACTGCACTAAACAGGAGAGCAGAACACCTGGGTCGAACAGCAAATATGGGATGAACAGATGTGCCGGTAACAAGGTAATACCCTGTCAGCACAAAAGTCATTAGTAGCAGTCAACAATGAACTGTGCACAAGAGTATGCTGGGGGATGTGCGTTTGTGTGTGTGTGTGTGTGTGTGTGTGTGTGTGTGTGTGTGTGAAGGGGTAATATCCTTTCAGCCTTCCTGGCAAACCTGCCTGTACTGGCAGGGCTGCAGCCAGAGGGATATTACCAGAAGGTAAATGGGAGGGGGGGGGTGGATGTGTGGATGACTGGGGAAAGCTCCTGGTAATAAGCCAGATTCTGATTTCAGATCACTTTTTTCATTTCCACTCGTGTTGTGCAAGGTGAGGACCTAGTGAGCCCAAGCTGACTCCAGATCTGCATTATGGGGCGACTTTGCTATTTACCTTCGCAACTGGGAATCCTGTGTTTACTGACCACACACAAACACCAGCCAGTGCCTGGTACCGAGATTGCTTGCAGTCACTAAGCATACATATGTCAGCCTGTTAGTCAGTTCACTTCCCCATGCGGTGACATACGGATGTCTGCTCCTCCCTTTATCAGGATATAAGTCTGTCATCTGTTCAGCGGCTCTCCTCTGCCCAACCTAATGCTGTTGGAAAGTCATCCTATTTAATTGTCATATGTCCATAATTACTGTCTGGTGGTGAAAAATATGGGTTTTCACATCTGGTTTCAAGACAGAATAAGCTCAACAGCAATATTGGTTTTTGCAATGTCATTTTGCTGTCTAATGTAATCTGGCATTGAACTGCTACTTTTGTCTGTCCTGCCAGTTTTACATTACATAAACATACCGCTATTCTGGGGACAAACACATTTTTCACTGGTTTATATGTGTCTTGTTATCTACTGTATAGTTGTAAACCGTGGAAAGAATATACACATCATTGGCGCATTTAGTCATTTTAAGTTATGTGTATCATAAAAAGATGATAAAACTGGTCAATAGCATGAATTCATAAATCATTCAGCCATATATATTGTTCCAGCACAGTAAAGACGTGTGTGTGTATGTGTGTGTTTATGATTGTACACATTTGTGTGTACGTGTGTGTGTTTATGACTGTACACATTACACCCATTTCTTGAACTTTAATAAACTGCCTTTGCTTATATGGTATGCTAATTGTTTGCAAGTAGCTCATCCTGCCATTAAAGACTCAGGGACACACGCAGTACATTTTGAGTTATTCAATATAATATGCAAAATATTTCTCATATGTAACCCATTCCAACACAAAAACCCAAGGTCACGTTTTAATTGGCTGTTGCGTACCTCTGATGCTCTCATGTTCCCAGTAATGATGGGTTTCCATGCTGAGCAGAAAATTCCTAACCACCCGTTTGTCACTTGAGTCATTTCACCCCTTTGCAATCCTTTGTCTGGCAGCCTGTGCAAGGCCTCACCCACAGACAGTGGAGCTTTTGAAATGCAGCAAATTTGAAATGTAAAAATGTTCCTTTTTTTTTGTTTGATTAGTGCCCCAGACCACACACACTGTGGGGGAGCGGTGGAATTTTTCTTCTTAATAAGCACGTTTCAGGTCAAAACAGGCTGTTTTCCTTTCATTCATATTCATGTTGGAGTGTCTATGAAAACAGGCATGCCTGAATCATCATAGCACATCACAAGGCTGCAGTATAGAGATGGCTGCTTCAAAGGCAGTCGATGTAATTTGGCTATATTTCCCAACACCAAAATCACTGAGAATTATACTAATTATCCTACTGTATGGAGCATTTGGTTTTCCAAGTCTTCATTATACTACTGTGTGAAATTATTCCTTTGCTTTGGCTTTTGATTAGAGTTCAAACAATACTGCAGTCAAAGATTCTTCTGAGTAACACCAAAGAGAAAGACACAAAGTTGAATATCATTTGGCTCACAGTTGAACGACTGCTTTTCCATGCCACAAAAAGGATCAGTCATAAATACATCCATTGCTACAATAAAAGCATCTGCTATGGGGCATACAGATAAGACCTTTTATGATACACAGCGTTATGATTATGATATATGAATATAGAATGAAAAAAGATGCGCTGTTCCTCTTCTTCTCAATCTTCCTCTAGCCCAAAGGCGAACATTTAGACCACAATTCTTGGACAGGACCACCTTCGGCATACAATAACAGCATGAAATGGATAGTCTGTGCAGAGAAATATTAACATTGGAAAGTATGCTCATCCCTTGAATTACACATTCCACTTTCACTTCAGATATGTTATCTTGACAAATGTGTCATTACAGAAACGTGTCTGACAACTCAAGCCCATACTAGGCATGGAATGCTGTCCTGTATACAGCAGGGGAGATGGACAAAGACATTGATGTTAAAGAGCAGTGGCAAGCTACATTAAACAAAAGATTGCTTCAGCTCGCCAACAGCCAAGTTATTAGAGCAGTGGCTTTCAGTGTGGGGTCACAGGCCCCCCAGGGTCCAAACCAGCGCATCAAGAAATTATCCTTTAATAATGTTTGTCTGCCTGCTTATATAAACTCCTGCTGTTTACCATTTCCACCCATTTATTTGTCAGTACATCAGGTTTGCTCTTGTAGGAGCGGTTCCCACTATCTGCAGACTTAAAAAGTACATATTGAGGGGCGCCCTGGTGGCTCACCGAGTAGGGTGCATACCATTTGGCTTCCCATAGCGACCCGGGTTCGAATCCGACCCGTGGTCCTTTGCTGCATGTCCTCCCCTCGCTCTTTCTCCCATACCTTCCTGTCTCTCTCTCACTATATCTCTCAAATAAAGCATAAAATGCCAAAAATAAATCTTTAAAAAAAAAAAAAGTACATATTGAATGTAATTTAAACATTGTCTTCAGTTTGTGTCCGTGCTGGTATTCCATCATTGCAAAACTTTTGTTGTAATTCTCTACAGTCAACGATATTGTGTTTACAGACGAAGTGGCTTGCATGTGGAGGGGACAGGTTTACCTTGACATGGGAAGAGTTTTCTACTGGCACAAACTCACTTCACATTAGCATTATTGACTATAGTCCATATTTACTAAGAGGCACTAATTACTACCATGTGCAAAAACTTAACGGACGCAACTGCCTCCAGTTTAACGACTATTACAACCACTTATGCAAATCAAGTCAGTTGCAATTTCCCAATTAAAATACCTGAGACGAAGCCATATAGCGCCTCAGCATCACTCTCAAAACAATAGACAGTGCAGGTGAGAGAGCAGATCTCCACTGCAGCTGCAACCGTCCACTGGAACGAGCCAAAGGCCAGGAGATAAACTGCTGCCAGAAGTTTTGTCAATGCTCCAACACAGCCAAAAAAAAATGTGAGCACAAACTCTGAAACACAGATTATGTGTTGTGAGCATTACATTTCCTCCACTATAAATAGGATTATGTGACAACAGCACTAATTGGACACACGATAGTCACCTGCTCGTCATGTGAAAAGTTTAGCTAATGATAAAAAAGATTACAAAAACATAAGCACTTATGAACTGTTTGAATTTCACTTTGGAGTCACTGGGAGCTATGAGGCAGGTCAGTATCAGTTCAAGGTGACTGCCAAGGCAATCGAAGGAATAAAATTGTCAGTCTCCAAAAGAAAATATGGAATATTTCGTCAGATCCAAGAAGCGCTCCTTTCTTATTCTGTTTTCGAAATATGGAATAGTTTGATCAGGATCAGAATATTTCATTTCAAATATAATAAGACACTGGGGTGAGATAAGAGGCAACTGCTTTTCCTGTTGGGAGAACAGATATTATCCCGCTCTTAGAGGGTAATGCAGCATTCTGTGCGATCTTAAAAGGAAGCTTGTCGTCAGAAGAGATTCCCATGACCAGGGGAGTGTTCAGACGTCCTTGGTATGACAATGTTTCTCCAGAGTGAGAGGACCTTGGCTGTGAGTGCTTGTTGATAAAAATAACTTCATAACACCTGTAACGGAAATCAACATTCACATCTCAATTTACATGTAGTATTGCTGTCGGGTGAAAACCTTGTATCTCCAATTTTGGTAATTTTCATGTTTTCAGTTCAGTTAAAGGATCTTAATTCTCCTCTACAACCTTTTGGTTTCTGAAACCTTTTAAAATACAATTAGACAAACTCAAAAATGCATGGTGGTCAAACTAGTTTTTCTTAGTTCCTGAAAAGTTTACATTTTGACCTGACAGCGACAAACTATTACATTATAAGTACAAGACTCACACTGTACTGACCTTCAGTTATTGAGAAGCTGTGACCTTTGGACATTTGAAGGCTACAAAGCCCTTAGGCTTTAGGAAGTTGGTATAAAGTATTATATTTTTAGTCATTTAAACTGAGGTATTTTGCTCCATAATGACTCATCAAGCCTCAACACACTGTAGACACCCATCTACAACTTCCTGACCTGCACCACAATCCGCCCCCCCTCTCCTGTGCAGTCAATTTGATATTTTAGGACATTTTAGGATATTTTGCAGGTGACCGGAATGTCTTTCAACGATTACAAAAAGTCACCACACTCACTGCATTACTTTACCTTGGATGAGGTCAGCCATTACTTCATTCTTGCCTGTATTTTCTCCATAATGTAACAGTATGTTATTCCCTCCGACTCTAAGGGAGACATGTATGTTTGATCTACGGTTGCTTACAACATGCTCCGTCTACTCAAGGTTAGATTGTTTCATTACATCCCATCAATCACCCAGTGATGTAAACATCCCCGGAGCATAAATGGAGTCTCGCCAAATGCCCTTTACCGACAGAACAAAAGGAAGGAAGAGAGACTAGGGGGGGAAGGAGAGAAGGAAAAGAATAAATGCATGAGCAAGAGAAAAGACAGATGATCGCCAGAGAGAGAGAACAGAAGAGTGAGAAAGAGGGAGATCGAGACACAGAGAGAGAAAGAGAGGGAGAGACAGATGGAGTGAGGAAGAGAGAGAGACAGAAACAGAAAGAAATGTTCCTGACTGAGAAGTACACAGGGATTTGCCGTGTATCCTGCTCTCCCCGTGTGAGAGGATTTGTTTAGGCTGGACAGGATACAAGGGGGTACATCTGGACAGATTCAGCCCAAATGTAGATCTCTCTTCCTGCTGTGTGGGTGACAAGGACTCGTTTCCTCCATGGACAGTAGTCTCTACATCTACGTCACAACATGAGCCTCCAACACAAAGGCTAGCTGTTTGCCAGTGTGGGGATTTACAACCTTACAGTGCGTACGGTACTGTATTTATTTACATGTATAAAGTAAAGCATTTACTGTGCGCATTAAACACTCGGAACCTAATGTCCTTGGAAAGACTTCGGGATATAAATTTAGTTTGAGGTCGAGTTTAATCGCACAAGACTGGACGCGTCAAAATGCTTGTAAAAGTTGGGAAAATTGGGGGGCTGGAGGCTGGAGGTTTGATGTGTTAGGTAAGCAAAGCCTATGGAGGTGAGACAGGCGATCACGGTGGTCCTGTTTTACTATCAGCTCAGCTTCATTCTTTCATCGTGAGTATTGAGCAGGTGAGAAGGTGTTGCATTGCTTTTCCCTCTCTCCTAATGTGCCAAGCAGCAGACAATCAGCAGGAAAATGTCCTCTCTCTCTGTTTCTCTCTCTGTTCCTTTGTCTTGCTCTCTCTTTTTCTGTCTCTCTGTCTGTCTCTCTCTCTCTTTCTGTGTTTCTCTCTTTGTCCTCCGCCTGTTTCCAGTTACCTTTCAACCGGTGAAAAATATTTACTCCTGAAAATGAAGAGGATAACTTTCCATCTCCGACACTGTTCCAGGAGGCATCTGGCTTGTGTTAGAAGAGCTCCGGTGTGTGTGCGTATGTCTGCGCGTTTGTGTGTGTAGGGGTGTGTGTCCATGCGTGTGTGTGTGTGCGTGCGTGTGTGTGTGGTGGAGAATGATAATCATAATAGGAGTGTATTGTTCCACTGTCTGTCTTCTCCCACAGGGGAAGTCGACTGCAGCGGATTCCACACTAGCACAAGCCGCAAAGTATCCCACAAAGTAGCGCACACACACACACACACACACACACACAATGGACCTCCCCCGTAGGAGGAGATTCTTGTAATACTTTCTCCTTTCTTATGATCGTGCATGCGCTCACTCACATACACACGCACACATGCGCAGAGGATCCACTATAGGGGAAAACTTCCCATTCATACATGCAGCATACAGTATGTACCACTAACCTCTGAGGTCAAACATGATGTGTATGCAGTCATCCTCTTACTTCCACTGGGGAATCCCACTGAGCCTATGGGTGTCTCTTTGGTGGGGCCCTTGTGTGCTAAACCCAACCCTCTGACCATGAACCAGCTTACAGTATAAGCCACATGGTTGAGTAAGCAGGCTGCTGACAGCTTTCAAATAAACAGCATGTCCGCTGCACTTCAAATGATCTGATCATCTTCTCCAAGGCTGGACATTCATAGCAAATCATGTGTTTTTTTATTCTTCTATGTGACACAGATGTAATCGTTTCCCTGGCGTCTAAATATGGCATAAACCGTTGAATCAGATCTTTCACAGCCATGACTGTAAACATTAGATTTGCATGCCAAAAGGAGAGAGAGAGAGAGAGAGAAAGAGAGAGGGGAAAAAAATCAGATTTCAGCCAGAAATGTGAGTTCATCCACAGTTGATCAGATGCTTTTGTAACAGAGCCACTCGGTTTAAGAATTCATGCAGCTGCTCCATAGAGAGAGATTTGAGATGAGATGAGAAATGTCACCAAGAGAACACCAGGGATATTTTATTCTGGGGATAAGGCTACAGTTTAGATCCATTAAGACTACAAATAAACCGCAATTAATAAAACCCAATAAACTCAATAAATAAAAAACAATTACCCATTCTTTGTCTGTGCAGAAGCTCCAGATTTTCTGTCTTGATAACACAGGATTAATACAAAGACCAACCACACTCTGCTATTCAGTCTTTTTATAGCCTAATTAGCCATGTTTGTTTTTCTGGCTTTGGGATAGAGTTGTTCATGTTCACAAAGATTGATTGGACTATCCTAACGTATATAAATTCTTAAACTGATGTTCTTCTTTAGGGGCTCAGCAGCTACTGGGTGGTGAGGTGAAATAATCCCTGAAGAGAACGAAGCGAGTTGTTTTCTCCTCCTTCTCTCCACACGGTAAATACTTCAGTGCTCTTTTCCAGGCAAGCCTCCATGCAGGTTTAGTTGTTCCCTCAGATGCACGGCCAGGCACGGTAAAGAATAATAACATGTCAAAGGAGCTCAGAACAGCACAGACCACAGAAAATGGAACACGCCTCAGGGTGGAAAAACACTTCAAGATTTTCTCGCAGTGCTCTTGAATTTATTAAGTGCCAAGTCCCCAGCCAACTTTTCAAGATCGGGGGACGACAAGTGAGAGAAACACAGAGGCAGGATTTTCATGATGACTTTGCAGGCTGGCTTAATTGTGTGAGGCTATAATAGTAAAACCGAGGTTATGACCCGGTCTTAGTTTTACTATTATAGCCTCCATTACACCATTACACAGCAATTTAGAAGACTTTGGTGAAAATCATCTGTCATTGCTGTTCATGTATTTATTCTCACCTCCTCCTCAGAACAGAAGAACTGTTGATTGCATCTTTGGGCTTTTTTGTAATCTGTAAGAAATGTTGGATGTTTTTTCTACTGTAAGATGAACAGTTGCAGTCTGTTTAGAGAGATTGCTGAGAGAAGGAAAATAATGGATGGTGGATTTGCTACAGGTTATGTCCACATATGTTTGTGTTGATGATCTTTGTGTGTGTGTATACTGGTTATCAACTGAAAATGATGGATTTATTCAATTCAGTTCATTCAATGATTCAAGCAGTCAATCAATGTGTAAAACCCAAAAGCATCCTAAAGCAACGTCCAATGGTAAATCAGTAATGCTCCTACAATGAAGGCCCACCTCAAATAAAAACAGAAAACAAATGTATCATATATTGTATGATTGGCAATGTAGCTAGAGTACAGTACATTTTAATCTTTTAGTGGTGTGGCTGTCACTTGGTACAGGCATCACAGGAATGAGCAAAACCCTTCATGATCCACGTGCAAAAATGTAGATTGTTGATAATCTGTTACAACCTTTTACCCTTACTGCCTCCAGTTTGAGCTGCAGCTGCCCACAGAATCCAGTCTGGTGTTACTGGAAGGACAGGAAAGGAAAGGCTTTCATCTGAAACTAATGACAAGATTGATTCCTGCCTTTGGGTCTGCACCACTTTCTGTGGCTTTTGGCTTGGTTTAGGATCTGTGTTTTGTGAAAACAACTTTCCTTAAACCTTCGCCGGTCTTGTGTTCCATCTCATACGCTACCACTAACCCTGAATTCAAAAGGACCGGATCAACCTAAACCCTTCAGGATTTACCCTCGGGGAAAGAAGGTGACATAACACTAAACACTGAGGGAAAATCAACACTAAACATTGAGTCACAGCCTGGTAACTTGCCTGACACCAAAACCCTGTCTCAACACTGGAGTATGAACAAGCATGGCTCCTCTTCAACCCACTGAGCCATGAATAGAAAATCTTTGTCCTCGTTTCTCTGATGTCTGTGTCACGACTCCACACTCACTGAGTGTGTCCCTTGTGGCCTTTTGTTGTTGTGTGTGAATGGGAACAAATGACCTGATGTAACAACAGCAAGATAGTAGCACAAATTGGGCACAGTGTGTACATGATGTATACTGCACACATATTGAAAACACACATTCACATATAGACAGATAGTCACACAACACAGACACAGGCAAAGGTACATTCATGCCCAAGTGCATATATAAGTCCATTTACACACATAAAGAAAACCCTCATTCCTTGTCAGACAAATCATATAGGAAACAGACGTCTCGCACTCTCACAAAAACACACACACACAAGAAAAGCACACACAGACACACACAAAACACACCCCAGGGGTGTTAAAGCGGCTGGGCATGACAGATCACGCTGCCTCTCCATTATTACGTCGTGTTACGATTAATAATGCATGTTTCCTGACACCTTAATTACCTCCGCCCACACCCTAACACACAGACACACACACATACACACATATACAAACCTTCAGTCAGCACCAACTCTATCACAACAGCACAACGACACACACACACACACTCTCTCCCTGTCAAACGTACACATGCAGCCCCGACAACAGGGGATGAGGTGCTTCAAGTAAGTGCAGCTGTCTGTCCCTGAACACACGCTCCAGGACATGCTGTTCACTCCTCTATCACGCACCCATACTGATCATGTCACAATGACTCTGCACGCACAGAAATGTCTCATATCTGGTGCGACAAATTGCCATCAAACAAAACTGTGCATGACTATAGATTGAGGGTTGATAGAGACTTCTGACTGGGTGACTGGGTTCTGCAGGTAATAGTGCAACATGAACTCTACACCGTTCCCGGTTTGATGCCCCTCCCCATCCCACAATGCAAAGCATCCATTACTTAACATTTGCTCCCGCAAGTCCAGAAACGACCCGAGGCACACATGACATCATCCCCATAAGCCGCCATCTTTATACACCTAGTCCATCTTATCTGATTTTTAACTGACAGTATTTCCTCAACAAAACCAGGAAACACACATTTATGGAAACTTTTGCTGAGAGACTATGACCTGCAATGAGTTTTAAAACTATTCAACAGAGAACTGGGGAATAAATATATTTAAAGATGGTTTCAAATATTTGAACAGCTTGACGTGTGCTGGATGTATCAAGTCAGACACATCACTTGCAGGATAAGTTCACAATGATCACACTCTGCTTTTCAACTGTTCAAGACGCTTTTGACAATTAATTTACCAAGTTCTGGTCTCCTATCTCCCCTTCATTAGTGGGTTATAGCATTGTGATCCAACAGGGACAAATGCCTGCCAATGAATTCCTTTGAAAGATTTTAGTGCCTCTTTCAATTCCATCATGTGTGTTCCTTTATGATGACATTCTGCCGTTGAAACTCAAACACAAACTCTTCATGAATGTTAACCTACATTTTCAACATCCTTCAAAACTGATGAAACGCCAAGAAATGCACAGAGCCTAATTTTCACCAGCCACAGAGTCTGTATTTAATAGAGCAACGCACGGCTTTCATCTTTCTCCCGTGAGTTGTAATGCAATCATATCATTAAAGCTCTGCGCTAGGTAATTTGTGAAGAGTGACAGGTTGTTGTTGCTGGCTGAATAGTAAGTGTGTATGTGTACACACAAACACTTTCTTGTCTTTGACTCCTGCTCCTCGCTCCTCATTCTCCCGCTGGCCTAGCCCTAGTTCAGTCAGTGTATTCCAATGCATGGGAAATAATTGGCCATCCCTTTCATCACAGGATTATGAGAATAAATCTCCTTTTGGAGCGGAGCAGCGCTAACAGTCATTGAAATCCTGTTACATGGGGGTATTATCCTGCAATTAATTGCTTTTTCCAAACGCTAAGCTCTTCTCTCCCTCTCTCCCTCTCTCCCTCTCTCCCTCTCGTGTTCATACACTTTGATAAATTCAGCACTCAGTTGACTCACTCTGGAAAGAGGTTGGGGGTTGTGGGACTTGTAAAGAGGGGATTGGTAACAAATAAGCATTCCCAGCCATTTTCTCTCTCTCCCTCTCTCTCTTTCTTTCCAGAAGGGTCGTTAATGTTGATCCAACCTGTTATGTTTTGGCTGGAGGACGTACTTTGTGTCCACAGCTATTGAAAGGATGAGCAACCGTGAGTCTGTTCCATTCTAAATGTAATTTAGTGTAGGCATGTTAAAAGCTGAGGCCCCTTTGAACAGTGGTTGTAGCCTATCTTTCATCAAGCACCGCAGAGGAGATAAATGTCGGATGACACTTTCATGTGCCATCCTCTGAGGCGCTGTTTGTGAAAAATCATTTTAACCCCACCGAAAAAATAAATCAAAGCAAATGTCCTGATGGGAAACTGTGTGGGTCCGTGGCATAAAGAGATTTTTTTTCAGTCATGATATTGCATCATTCACAAGAGACTGGACCACTGAAAAAAAAACAGTTTGTAGTTTTTTTGTCAGCATGGATTCACACATTTTGATCTAAAATCTCCCCTCTCATGTGTCTCCCTCCCTCCTTTCCCACTGTCTGAAAACAAATACCAAAGGTGAGTGGACACACACAGAAATGATAAAATCTCTCTTTTTCTCCCAGTAGAGCGATAGATGATAATCACTTCCTCCTTCTTTTTCTCTTACGGTGGCTTCACATTCCTGTGAGTGTGACATCATTAGACTGGCTGAGCGGAGACATCTTGTGTAACCTCACTGATGGGCTGGTGACAGTGTGACAGTGACGTGTGTGTGTTGTGGCCACAGCGCGCACACACACACACACACACACAATCGCCGTCCACTTCCCATTAGCAACAGGAAACCCCTTGAGTCATCCTGGAGTGGAGCAGAGCAGTGATTGTAAGGCAAACTGTTTCAATGAAATCATGTGTTGGAGGGCGACTGACAGCTGAAGTTGGCCAATTCAATGAAATTATGAAATGATGTTCTTAGGATGTTAAGGGGAAGTGAGCGGATCCTTTCACTGAAATTGTGCTGTTAAAGGTCTGAAGGGATACCTTGAATGGGTGACCTTTTCAGTGAAATGATGTTCTTGGCATATAGAGGGGATAGCTGGTAAAATCTGCCATTTTGATTAAATTATGTGCTCAGGGCATGAACAGAGGCGAGCTTGCAACGTTGATCATGCCATTGTAATTATGTTTTCAGGGGCTTTACTGTTTAAATGTAACTATGGTGTTAGGGTATGACGGGAGGCTACAATAAAGTCGACCATTTCAATGTAATTATATTATCTCAGGGTATGAGGTGGTTGGTGAAGTTGACAATTTCACTGAAATTCTGGTTTGAATTTTAAAGGACAAAGGGATGAATGAGAAACATTTAAATTATATTTTATTTGTTGGGTTTGAATGAGGGTTAGAGAGTAGCGCTGGCTTGTTCTGCAAAATGTGAAGGAAAGAGTACAAGCTAAGAGGCTGACCATTTCAGCTGAATTATTCAATTGAACTATTGACAAGACATGACTTATGTAAGCTTCTTGTATTCAGCTATTGGTCTACGACTTCTCAGAAGACTTTTTGGGGAAGTCTTTATGCTGAGCATGTGCCAATAAACTTTTCCCTTGGGTGGGGAAAATTGTTTTCAAAGAAACACTCTGGGGAATTATGTCTTGGTATGTTTTCAAGTGTAAAAATAATTACTGCTTATGTGCTGTAAAATCTGAGCAAAGCATACTGTGAGAATTGGGAGTGTGTCTCAAACTTAAATTGGGTTTCGATGAGAACAAATCATCTGAGTTGCCAAGAATCCGGTCACTCCAATCGCCCTAACTCTGACTCAACTCAGCAGATCAAAGAAATAGATTGGGATAACTAGAGAAGGAAGGCAGGAATTTACGGGCCAGACTACAGTCTGGAGTCCGTCCACATGAAACAATCCTCATCTCTGCTCCTGGTTTGATTGATTGTCCCTGAGGTCGGCTGGGGTTGTGAAAATATAGTGCATATTCAGTAGAGGTGGTTGTGGCTGTGTGATGACTAATCTTGGATGAGACCTCAACACTTGAGTTCGTGGAGTTCACAGTGTCTATGGGCCTATGTTAAGATCTAGTTCAGTGGACTACTGCAGTTTCATAAGACCTACGCTTGAATTCAGTCCGTCTTCCTCTTGTTCTAAAAGCAGCATTTACACCCTGAGGATAGAGCGTCAATCATTTCTCTTGTAGGTCTATAGTTAGATATGTATCCACTGGCCCACTTGTAATTACTACACTGAAATTTCACATCCACATTCATCAGCATTTGGAAAATTCCCTTATTTTTTCCCCTTTATCAGCTGTCAGAAGATACAATGGAAACTGTCTGACACCTACACATTTGGGAAACACAAGTTTAGCATTACAGTTCTACTTCAAAAGAATAAGTGGCAGTGGCCCGTGTAAAACCAATACAGGACAGATGCTTGATGTGAAACTTCTATGAATGCTGCTGTTGCACAGAGTACCATTACTTTCTTCTATCATCAAGTGACCTCTTCAGATACTGAGGGTGTGGGGTCAGTTCAGCTGTAATTACTATGGACATGTCTCGCCATTGGCCAGCAACACCAAGACAGTATATGTGTGAGCATGCGTACCTGTTTGTGTGTGTGTGTGTGTGTGTGTGTGTGTGTGTGTCTGAGTGTTGTGAGATGGCAGCTCAAGTGGAGAATAATTCACACCGGTGGCTGGCTGGCAGCCAGATCAGATTGAACTATTCTCAGAGCGGAGTGATCAATTCCCAGCCTCTCTTTACCACTGCTGGTGGTGAGTGAGTCAGCTAATTATACCAAGGGAGAGCATGACCTGAATAGTGTTTTCTTTCCTAGCTCACTAACGTAGGGATGCAGTCACACACACCTACACGGGGACATGTTGTGTACTGTATATACACACATATAAACACACCCACATCCACCATGAAGTACACAGCGGCTGACCAACGATATCATGCTACAACCTGCAGTCCGGCAACATAAACTCTTTTACACAAGCACAAGACATTGCCTACACATGGAGTATACTGTGACCTTTTGTAACAATGCCAAAATAAACTCTCAATCAAACATAGGCACAAATGGCTATATCCCATAGCAACACACACGCAAACACATTGTGTTAATCACAGCCAACAGAAATCAGCCCGTTTTACCAGTATACACCACAATTCTCTCTCATCACACACACGCGTCATACACATGCACAAGCCTAAGCCAAAACTTCCACATAGACACATCAGCTCCTGACTACCGTCCGATAACAATGAGCCTTTCGGCCTCCTGCACCTCTGCCGGCCATTCCCACAGTAACAGCTCATCCTGCTATTTGAACTCCTTAAAAAGAGAGAGAGGCTGCAGTGAGAAAGGAAACCTGTTCCAGTGCCGGCTCGGCAGCATGACAGGCACACGCACACACATCAGCGAGTTGGTGAGTCACCTTATTCGTAGGACGACCACTGCACAAAGAAAGAATGCAAGGCCTAAAAATAACAGCCATCATTCCTATGGAATCCGCAGCTCATCCTTGTTTGGACGGCCTGCAGAGACAGGTTCACATAACCTTTTTGAGTCAAGCTGAGCTGAGCTGGAATGACCTGGTTAAGTGTGTGACCTATTGTGGAAGGAACTGCGTCGGAATGTACAATGTGAAAAGAAATGGTTTGGAACAGCACGCTTCTGTTTGGCAGGAGGGGTTTGTGCAAAAGAGGGGTGATAATCAATTGTGTGTGCGTACAGGCGCATACACACACACACACACACACACACAGACACACACACACACACACACACACACACACACACACACAGACAGACCAGCTGGTGCTCTGTGCTTTGGTGAGCACTCAGTAAGCCTGTACACCATTGCTGTCGCTATGCTTGTTCAACTTATAGCAGTGAAAAGGAGACTCTTGCGCAACACACACAGTCACGCGTGCGCACACACACGCATATGCACATTCATAATTACCTCATGCTGCCATTGACACAGCTCATCAAGTGATCACCACAAATCTCAGGAATGTGTTTTCTAACTGACTTTTCATTCACTGTAGCCTTTCTAGTTCTTACATTCAAGTCTTGTGGAGCTGATTATCACTTTTTCAAGAAACATTGTGTAATTTTCAGACATTGCACTGTAATGTTACAGGATGGTTTGTTCTTTTTGTGGCAATACAATGAGTTTTAGCTCGGGATACAGTGTCTCTGGGACCCCAACTGTTATTATCTTGTTTACGGAACCGCTGGCATATTTTATGTGAATGCTTGTAGCCTTGCACTACTAAGGCTTTATGGGGGTGACTCATATCCACATAACAAACAAGCACAGCATGGGAAAATATCATGGTGATGTTGAGGCTGGAGTTTAGACTCGTACACTGAAGCCCTGTATTGGCTAGTTCACACTTCAGGCCTAACGTTTGGAGAGCAAACATTTTTAGCTCCCATACAGCTATTAGATTTGGAGAGATTGTTGCAACTGGTAATAAATTGTAATGGGAGCTGAACAATAGGTGTCTTAATGTTCAGCTCTCATTACCATTTATTACGAAAGCCGTAGAAACAGTTTCAAAGAATGTTAATAATTGTCTAAAACACGTGTTTGCTTTGATGAAAGAGCTATGATTAGTAGCAGATGATTTCCTTATTCCTCTCACGTGCTCTGGTTTCTCAGTATCAATAATTGCAAACCTACAGCGCACGGAGCATGAATTTGGAGTCATGACACCGTGACAAAAAAAAAAAGCTGTTGATGTTTGAACCATATGGCCATATAGTCTGCAGTGGAAGGTAATACAGCAGGCTGTTTCATCAGAGGCAAGCTGAGCTGGAGTCGCTGGCGTTAGAGGATTGCTCAATGGTTGTGTCACCAGGAGGCTGGACTGGTCGGGTGGAGTGCTGGAGCTCAGGACTCAGAGAAACATCACCGCGGCTCACTCTGCCTCTCTCTCTCTGTGTCAGACGGTCTCTCTGCTCGGGCTGTGAGGGATCGGGATTTTCTCACCAAAAAAAGTACACTGCGCTCTCACAGCCACGGGCATTCACTCTCCTGAAGGACTTGGGTTGGACTATTACCAAAACGCGAAAGAAAAAGAGGATTTTTTTTTTCACTGAATGAGCTAAATAAGTTTATACTTATATCACAATTATAAGGAGTCGAGAAATGGAACACGCGGTTTGCAGTTTATTTTAGCCAACAAAGGACACATCCTAAAACAAGTCAGGGTCGCGTTTCTGCTTTAATGGTAAATCGGTCAATCGGAATGAACTTGCAGTGGAGCAGCCCGGTACCGTGCATCCGCACCGGGAGAGTCGGACACAAGCGACTGGACTCAGACGATCAGCCGCTGGCCAAATGCGCCAGGCTGAGCGCCGAGTCGGGGGACGCGCCGGGACTCCTCGGCACCTCGCCCGGGTCCCCGGTGAGCCCCGGCCCCGTCACCGTCCCGGCGACCCACCAGGGACCGTCCAGGATAGGACCGTTTCTGCTTCTACCTCTGGCCGACCGGGAGGGCATGCACAGCGCGCTGAACACCGACACGGGAGATGAGCTAGTGTGCAAGGTATGCGCAAAACCCTCATTGTGCAATGTCTTTGAATGAATGGTGTTTCAAGACACCGTGTTGCTCAATAGCCTGTCTGACATGTCATCAGTATCTAGCCTAGTCTTTCACCAAATGTCATTCTGACACGAAAACTGTCACACGTTGCGTGATAACAGGCGTTCGGCTTCACGGTTCTTTCACAACCTGAACTAAATTAGGCTTTATGTTCATTTGAAAGGTGAGAGCGCTGAATGCATCGATGAGCGGTGGCTTATGCAGCAAACAACAACACTGTAGCCTACCTGGCGTGTTGAGGAAATGTCGCTACCTAACCCAGTCCACCTATCTTTGGCACTGTGGCTTCACACCCTGTCTGTCAACTCGGCTCATTTACATACACGTCACTGCGATACGCCACGCCACGACACACAAATATGCAAACATGTGAGAGGCAAAGGGAAAGAAAGCGGCCTATCATGATGAGGATCTGTTCTGATGAGCTGCGCTGATAGCGGCACAACACTCCAGTGTTCCAAAACCATTCATTTAACATGATAGACCTGCAGGCGGTAGGCTTTGTTGATTAATAAAGTTAATCGCTTCACACTTTTCTAATCCATTTGTTATGCTCTTGCAAAAGGGATAGATGGCGCCTTACTGAGCTGGAATCAAAACATATTCTTTGCTCTCAGCCAAATTTACATGGTTGTTACCTCAGATGATCATTAAGGCACATATTGACCGCCCCTGTGCACACTCTCTCTCTCTCTCCCTCCCTCTCCCTAATTTCCATCCTGCATCCCTGTCCCTCTCCCTCCTCTCCCTTCTCTCCCTCCTCTCACGAAGGTCTTTGACATGGGGGTTTACCAGGAAAAGATCCGAGCCTACGGCGTCCTACCGGCCCACAAGAATGTGGCCGGCATCAGGGACATCGTCCTTGGCGAACGCAAGGCCTACGTGTTCCTGGACAAGGACTTTGGGGACATGCACACCTTGGTGAAGGGCTGCCGCAGGCTGGACGAGGAGCAGGCCTCCAGGCTCTTCCGTCAGGTGGCGCAGGCCGTGGCGCACTGCCACCAGGCGGGCATCGTGCTGGGAGACCTCAAACTCCGCAAGTTCGTCTTCGCTGATGAGAAAAGGTGAGATGGGAGGGAATTTGGTTTCTCTTCTCATTCTTGGAAACAGACTGAAAACCTCACTGGATAATTTCAGTGTCAGTTGTCACTCAGATTACCCATTGGGAACGATAATCTACTGGAGACTGGAAGTTTTTCACATTGTTGCACCACCCTCTCATACCACAGAACTGCACACAGTACACTGTTTGACCTCTCCTTTACACATTGTGTAATACAGATGCTCAAGAGATTCCAGCTCTAATGGTATTAGTTATCTTGTTTTGGATGCTCATGAACCAAAAATCCACACAAATATTCTTTCTCTCATAGTCAGCCGCTTCAATTTGTTGTTGGTTGTTTTTAAACTGCAGTATAACCGATTGACTGCATATCATCAGCTAAGCATTAAGGTCTTGATGAGTTGAATGAGACTCAGCATTCGGGGGGATGTGCCAGTGAAGAGACAGAGCAAACATTGCAACAGCTGGTACACACAGTGTGTATACTGATCTGGGAACAGATAGAGTAGGTTCTGTACTTGTGGAGGTAGACTGCATGGATGCCCAGATTCTGTGGCCATCGGTCTGTCTCTCTTTCTCACTCTCCATGTCTCTATGTGTGTGTGTGTGTGTGTGTGTGTGTGTGTGTGTGTGTGTGCACGCGTGTTTATATGTGTGTGAATAAAGTGGGTGGTAGTTTGGCAGAGAAGCTAGACTCGGCTGGTGAATGAGACATTAATCCCTTTCTGCAGTCTATATCTTAGAATATGTTTATTACTCATTATTTATTAATACATTACATCATAACTATGCTGCAGAATAACTAAGCTTCTAACAGGGATTCATTCAAATACACTTTTATCCATCTAGCAGTCATTCAAAGCACTATCCTCTGGACTCATATACACACACACACACACACACACACACACGCACACACACATAAACACACCTCGATGCTTGTATCTCTGGGTACTACAGTCTGTTCAGGAAAACACACACAACCCCTGCTTACAAAACTATTTGTCACCTCTTTGCCCTTGCGTCAGTCTCTTTCCTGTAAGCGCCTGCTCATCCCGCACAGACACCCCCCCCCCAGCTTTCAAAAGACCTTTTTCATGGAGAGTTTCAACAGTAACATTCCCCAGCAGTGACCTCTGGGTTTGCAGGGTCACACTGGATGAATGAGAGCAGACAGGCAGTGAGAGAACTTGGAGTCGCTCGTGTCCCTCTGATAGCTATACGGCTGCAGAGCGATGAGTCACAGGGTATATGTGGAGAGAAGAGGGGGGGGGGGTAATGCATGTGTAGCTCATTTTCTTTCTTTGTGTGTATGTGTGTGTGTGTGTGTGTCTGCTCATGCATTCACATATGCGTGTGTGTGTGTGTGTGTGTGCTTACACATTCAAACCTATAAAACTACAGGGTGGGACCATTGCAAGCCAAAATGTTGTTATGCCTTGTTGCCTACAACTGTGATGTTATGCTGACCGGGTGTTAAGATTGCAACATTAATGCTGCTGGACTGACCCATAAGACCCACTTGACCCTGCAGTGGTGGGATGACCTGTGTTTTTTGACAGTGACATATCTTTGTACTATGAGTACAACTGATCCTACTATGATACCACCATGATGCTTTAAAAACAAAGCTGCAGGTTTTGCTGAGGATTGTAATTGGCTGTAACTGTATGACGACTGAAGAATGGAATTTGTTTGCATTCATTACCAAGCGAGACAATCAGTCTTGTGTACCTGTATTGCCATTTCTATCTAATCAGAGACTACACTTAATCTCATTTTGACATAATGTTTCACACAGACACAAGGGTCTTCTTCTGATTTCTTGAAATGCCATGAATCTACATTACCTCATTTATTCCATGATACATTCTTGCAAATTCGCAATCAGCCATCTTTCAAACCCCAACAATCAAGCCATGATGCAATGTCATACCCAACAATGCAGCGCTCGCGCCAGGGACAGAGGCAGTCACATTATATATGATAAATGCTATCTCCAGTCACAGACACAGTGCAGTTGGAAAGCCAGTTTGGGGAAGGTGACTAGCACTGTGAAGCATGCAGAGCTTCATTGCTGGGCCAGCCTTCCCATGCGTCACTGATGTGGCAACAGCCATTTGAGGGTAATTATGGGATGGCTGGCGCCGTGAGTGTGGGACCCAGGTGCAGATAGCCTCAGCAAGAGAAAGAGAGAGAGAGGAGGAAAAGGAGGAGAGAAGATATGTACTCTCAACAGGATGACTCACTCTCTCCACCCCTCTAACTCTCTCTGTTCTGTTTCTTTTCCTGTCTTCATCGCTCTCTCTCTCTCCTGATTTATCTCCACCATTCTCTTGCTGTTTAAATATCAATTGCTCTTCTTCTTGCTCCTTCTGCCTGTCACTCTCTTCATGCTCTCTCTCTCTCTCTCTGTATAACGCCCTGCTGATTTCTCTCTCTAGCCTTTCTGTCTGATCACTGAAGGTTTTCTCACAGAGTTGACCCTTAGAATGTGAGATGAAACACCACACTCCTGTGTGTGTGTGTGTGTGTGTGTGTGTGTTTGACTGGATAAGATCTCACTTGTGTGTTTGTGTCCTTGGGTCATTAACTCAGAGCAAATGTCCAAAGGGGCAAATTAAGTTTTTCCAGTTCAAAACACTGTATATCCGGTGTTGTGTAAAAATGAAAATTGAAGTGAAAATTTTCAACCCTCAGAAACAGAACAAATTTATGAAGCAAAGTTTCTAAGATGACCCATAACTCTTAACAGTAACTCATAATACACTTTATCTTTGTGCCTTCAATCATTTTGTAAGAGTAGGCATCATGTTTTTGAATATCTCACTCTACAAATACACACTCACACTCTTAGTTGCTCTTATGCTGGACTGGATGTACGCCCTACCATTAACATGGCTAAATATAGCAGTGTGTGTGTGTGTGTGTGCGTGTGTGTGTGTGTGTGTGTGTGGGGGGGGGGGGGGTGTATTTATATGTGTGTTTATGCGTTCATGTGTGCCAGGAAATCAGTGGAAATTTGCTTAGGCATTTATGCAGGCTAATTCTGAAACTGCATTCGCTGTTGTTCATTTAGGTCAAAGTAAGTTCACTGGTCTTGTGGCTGTGTGTGTGTGTGTGTGTGTGTGTGTATGTGTGTGTGTGTGTGTGTGTGTGTGTGTGTGTGTGTGTGTGTGTGTGTGTGTGTGTGTGTGTGTTTGTTGGTGTGACGGTCTTACAACATAAGGCTAAAGGACGCTTGTTTTTCCATGATGCAATTGGTGACTTAAGCTTAACAAATCTCTGAAATGTTTGACAGTATTGATACACACACACACACACACACACACACACGAGTACACACGGTTGCCTACTGAATCAAGGGATGAATCTTTGTGCTTTAGATGTTGTTGAACTTGTGAGATCTTGTGAGAACCTTATTTTCAGCAGAACAGCAATGTACAGAAGTACTAAAAAATGTAGATGTGGGGTGATAAACAGTTCTTAGGGACTACCAGCCTTGAGACACCTGATCATCTCATAGCTATATAAAACAAATTATATGTAGAATATTTTTGGGAAACCCTGGTTCTAACCAACACCACCCTCTTCCTTCACAGGACCCAGGTGAGGCTGGAAAGCCTCGAGGACTGCCGCGTCCTGGAGGACCCGCGTGACGACTCCATGTCCGACACCCACGGCTGCCCCGCCTACGTCAGCCCCGAGATCCTCAGCGGCTCCGCCCCTTACTCCGGCAAGATGGCCGACATGTGGAGCCTGGGGGTCATGCTGTACACCATGCTGGTGGGCCGCTATCCCTTCCACGACCCGGACCCCGCCACGCTGTTTTCCAAGATCCGCAGGGGCCAGTGTTGTTTGCCGGAGGGCTTGTCGCCGAAGGCCAAGTGTCTGCTGCAGAGCCTGCTGAGAAAAGAACCCTGGGAGAGACTCACGGCGGCCGAGCTGCTCGCTCACCCGTGGTTCCACCGGCCGCCAGCGTCACAGGAAGTGGCACCGGGTGAACAGGAAGTGAGCTCGGCAGAACAGATGGTGCCGTCCTTTGATGTGGAAGAGGACGATGATCTGTTCTGCTGACAGACTCGATTCGCCCGAGCGCTTCTGTCTGGCTGAGGGACCACACACACACACACACACACACACACACACACAGAAAAAAAAACAAATATTGCTATGAGGGATTCATTGTTTTGTTTTGTTTTTTTTACATTGGCACTTTTGAGAACCCCATTTGTGTACTGTTGTGTATCCACACACCCTCAAGCTTTCTACAAAACGTACTGTATTTTGTTGTCGTATATGTGTTACTTGCTAAGGGCATTGTTCACAATGATTATTCATTGTGTGTTTCTATATGTGTGTGTGTTTGAAATCATTTGGTGCTAAAAAAAATGTAACAAGGATTGAAAATTTGCCAGATTATGTTAACAAAATCATCTCTCCGGGCTACAAGGAGTGTGTCATAGAGAATGAACCTAAGGCATTAGGTTCCTCATGCTCTGTCCCCTGACTCCTAAGGATTCAGAAAGCATTAGATAAAGCAGGGGAGCGAGACGAGGAGACAGAGACGTCGGTCCTCTCCCTCTCTGACCAGGCTGGAGGCACCGCTGGCTGACTCACTGACCGGCTGCAGGGGAGAGACCTAACACAAGCTCAATGTCTCACAGCAGGCAGTGAGAAAGACGGTTAGCGTAGGATTCATGTGTCACGCTCGATGGGATGCTAAGAAGGTGTCCGACTGCCAAACTGGCACATTCTCAGCGAGGGGAGAGCGCTCACGCGTCTCACACCATGCGCAGGAGGTTGAGGGAGGCGGGATGTATCAGTGTAGAGGAGGAAGAGTTTGTCATACACACCAAACAGTAACCAGTAAGTGGTGTTAGGCCACATTTAAATCTTTCTCAGTGGCTAACAGAGAAGGATACACAAAAAATAATGCTATTAGGTTGCGCTGCAAAGAATAAATGAAACAAGATAAGATAGAAGCAAAGCACCAAAGTAGTTTTCCCTAACCTGACCTCCCCTTCAACTCTGAACACCCCAAAAACTGTTATATAGAAACTGAATATTTCACAAAAGGTTGCAAAGATGTAACCAGAAATGTTCTTTCCAGCAGAGCGCATCTCTCCAGGAAGTGTGTACCTTGCATCTGGCTGTAACAGGGTCACATGTCATGCCAGTGTCTGACGTTTCGATCAGCCACAGCAGCACTAACACTAATGTTTCTGGTTTAAAATATGATGTAAGGAGCAGATCTGGTTTCATGTCAAACACTTGGTCACATGCCTTTGCAGCAACAGAGATGGTTGAATGATCCTTTTGCCTGGAGGTGATTGATCAGACGTACAGTAGGATTCAAGTGAAACACTGAGAGAGTTGTGTGAAACGGTGCGTCCTGCTGGTACTATATGAATTATCTCTCAATCCAACACTGTGTATTTTTTTTTCCTTTTTTCAGAAATGTGGCACACATCACATGAAAGAACAGTCAAATCGGAAAGAGATAACAATTTTCTAAAAGTATGAAGACTTTTCAGTTGAGCAGTCGAACCTGTTTGTTCGTTTCTGTCAGGAACATTATGTGAAGCTCCGGCAGACCGGAGCTGAGTGTTGTGCCCGTATCACTGTGTTTCATAAACTGAATGGCTCTGAATCAGTCGCAGCCAGGCGGTATTTGATGTTGGTAGTCTGATGATGACTCAACACTTCAGCGTGTCTGTAGAGAATAGTCCTGACCTTGGCTCGAAGAATCTGTTCTGACTGTTTCACCTCTTTAATGGTACAATTTTTTTCTTCCTTTTTTACTTTGTTTGGCATAGAAAGCTGGGGATCCATGGAGACTAGTCATCATAGTCGGTGACAATGATGTGCCATGTTCTGAGAGATATTTTTATCTTGCATTGACAGGCGGATACAGCGTTTCTATGACGTTGGGCCTATTAGGCTACTATAGGTCTGCAACCGACTACTTCATTCTGTACAAATTGGGTTGATAACGGTACTATATCTGGCATATCTGAGAAGCGCTGTGCATTTAAAATCCCAGCCTCACAGTAGGCTAATAAAATTCCAATTGCAGTCCTTTAAACGTTTGCTCTCGTCTGCCTGGACGCCAGATGGGCAGGGGTTCGGACTTTTGTGGCGATCTAATTGGTTCCTCTGTGCCAGTTCTGCTCAATCACAGAAAAGTAATTTAATGGATTTCTTATTCTATTTCTGCTTCATACATGTAGAGTGAGTCACATTCATGTGACATGTAGAGTAAACTGACACGGGTGCACAAAGTTCATATTGCACTGTGAATTATGTATTTGTGACACAACCTAGAGGCTATTAGTCCACATGGGTTACACACAAAAGATATATTCATTGTACAAAACGTGTAAATATGTATATTTGAAATATGTGTGGAGATGTTGAATAAAGATCACAATTTTTCATATTCATTCATATGGGTTGTTTTTCCATGATTATTGCTTGTCTCTGTCTTTCTCGCTCAAACACACTCATGCACACACACACACACACACATACAATCCTTGCAAACACCTGCACATTACACAGTTCAACTGCATGCCTTGAAGGGTTTTCTGGAAGAATTCTCTCCACACAGCTCTTCATCATTGTGAGGGGAAAAATACATTTCCACATTTTCCTCAGCACTTTCAATTTAATCTTTACAAGGGTAAAAAAAAATGCGGTGAAAGTATCTCTCTGTCTCTCTCTCTCTGCCTCCGACCGTTTACTCTTCGCTGACCTTTGCGTAATGTAACATTTAACTCCTCAAACACACAAATGTCAATAGTGGGTCAGTGTCTTTTCCCGGAATACGCAAGGGGCAGCATATACACTGTCCTCTTTCTCTTTCCTTGGCTTCAGGAGTAACTGGTGCCACTTAAATTCAGCTCATCACACGTCACACACCAAGGACACTGAACATCAGCGCCATTCAAAGTCAGTTACATCTATTTTATTCTATCTGAGCCACTTTTGCCTGTGATTCATTGTTTGACCTATAAGAGCTAGGCATATCTCCACCCTGTGTGTGTTATGACTACCCTAGGCATGGCTGGCCGGGGCTTGCGTAAGCAGTGTGTGTGCGTGTGTGTGTGTGTGTGTGTGTGTGTGTGTGTGTGTGTGCGTGTGTGAGAACAGGAGCAAGATTAGGTATCAACAGGGTAGCTGGAGTGTCTCAGTTGCTGGGAAGCTGCCAAGCCAGCGATTGCCTAACGCGTCAGAGGCAGGCTGCTCCAGGGGTGACGGCAGGGCCCCGAAAAGTAGGCTAGGTCAGCAAGCAAGTGAATACCTGGAAAAATGTGTGTGTGTGGAAGGGGTGTGTTTGGGAAGGTGTGTGAGGCAGGTGGGAGGAGGTGAGCAATACCTGTATTATTAGTTTGTTAGTCAGGGGTTTCAAGATTGTGTGTGTGAAGGGTTTCATTCCAAAACACTTTATATCTATTTTGGAAAAATCTTTGCTTTCTGAAAGTCATCAGTCAAATGTCATAAGATGGCTGTTAATATGTTATTATTATTTTTTACAGAAGGTTTTACTAGTTTGTAGGATCTAAATGTCCCTCAAGAACAGCACACCAGGAAGAGTGGTTATTTGTGAGAACCATTTCCCACACCTCATTAGGAAAAGGGTTCTCTTCATAGTTGTTTAAGGTTAATGTTAAGGTTAGGGTTGGAATTAGAGTTGGGTTAAGGTTAAGGTAAGGATTAAAATTTGGTATGTTGTAGTGCGGTAAAATGTGTTGAGAAATAAATGAAAGTCAAAAGAGTGTGTGCGTGTGTGATCTCACCTTGTCCCTTGGCCACACACGTAAACTTTATCCTTCCCTGTGATCCAGGATCATTAAGCTTTCTCAACCACCTAATCCTTTAAACACTGGGTGAAACAACAGACTTCGCTAACTTCCTTAGATTGTGTTTCCTCTCTTTGTCAGTAGGCATTTCTTTGATCCTTCATGTCCTCATCCAAGTTTGAAAAAGTACAAATTACAAAATTATAGCCAGAATATTATTGAAGTTTTAAGCTATTTTAAGGCCTTTGCTAACATAACAATAGTAGCTACAATCACCTGTATTATTGACATGTTGAGTGATGAATGGTTTTTTTTTATATATATATGGATATATAGCATTTTGGAATTTAAACACTCTTTATGTTATTCCATGTAGAGAATACTGCGAGAAGAGAGAGTAATTTACTGAACTGAGCCACACAACTGAACTGAAGTGAAGAAACACATTTGACAGTGAAGTACCTGCTCCAGTCCTGCTCTAAGATGATGTCAAGTGTTTTGTCTCTTCCTGGAAGTCTTTGGCACAGACAGCAGCTCCGCTGATGCAATGGAAACAGCTTACTCTGTTAAAATGTCTCTTTGACCTGATTTATGTCAATATCCAAATCCCTAAAAGAATCTGAGGCATTGCGCTGAACGCAGCTCAGTGAGGAGTCTGAAGGCTTGAAGTGAGGATGGCATTTCCATAAAACACACAGGCATACCACGAATTAATTAGACTGAAGTCAAAGTCTGACCTCTGCTGCTATCTTGTGGACATGTGGTGAACTGCAGTTTTGTCTGTGATACACTGTTACTATTGTACAGTGCTGTATTGAATTGTACTTCCTTGTATGGTGCAATACTGTACTGTCACATATTGCTAGTTAACATAATATTTTTGATTCAATTTCAAATATAGAATCATTATTTATTTTTCTCTGCTGAGATGACAAAACACTGAGGAGTATTTCTCTGATTGTTGTCTACACACAGAGGGACTCAGGGCTGCGTTTTATCACCATTATTGTTTTCTGTTCACACAAACAAAATGAAAAAAGGACACTGTTACTTAACACCACTGTTAAGCTATTTAAATATGCTGATGACTTGGCCCTGGTTGGCCTGTTCATCATGATTGGTGGAAATCCAGTTCCTTGTTGATTAATGTTGACAAAACAACAGAACTGTGGGTCCACTGTCTCCATTTCTTCTTTGTGACCAAATTGTGGAAATTGATATAAGTTTTAAGTGCCTAGGAACACACACTGATGACTGGGTGACCTATACGACAACACAGCTGTACACAGAGAGGCAGTGACACCCATGTGTGAGATGCTGACGCTCCCCTCAGGTCTGAGCTTCAGAAAACCTCTGGCAGACAGAAAGGCCTGTCGAGGTCTGTTGGCCTGGTGCAGTGCTGTGATCCTGCTCAACAAAGCTAGGTGAATCACTGCACCGCCATCTGTGACTGTCATGCATTGTACTGTTTTGCACTGACCTTCATCTGTGATGTGATTATATTTTATTGTGTTGTTATTAATCGTTTTTCTTTATATTTCAAATGTTATCTACACACCTATTATGACAGTTAAGGCGATCATACCTAAATCCAAAAATCCTGAGGCCCAAAAAATGGCTTCTGCAGCTTAATGTTTATCAGTTTGACGATGATTAGCATAGAAAACTCCTGCTGCTCTGCCAGAACACTATGAACCAACTATTCTATATTACTCATATTAACATGTGTCTGTTTCCTCCCAATTTTATAAAATTGTTTATTTATGCTTTATTTACATATATGCTTACATCTTCTCAGTTGATAGAGTCCATTTCTAATATCCCACAGAGAGAGCATTGCTTCACAGACAGAATTCTTTCTGTCCTAAATCATGGTGACAGAAGAAAGACATAAAACACTGCTTAGGCTTGCTTTATTTTGTTATATTATTGTGGACCTGTCGACAGTCTTCAGTACCCAGGCACCACCTGTCATAACAACCAATGACCAGTAGAGGGCAGTGCTTCCATGCAACTGGCCAAGTCATTTTTCATACTTATCTGTAATGAAATTTTCCTTTTTATTTTGCACAAGAAATAGGTGAGGAATAAAGTTGCTGGACATCATTTTGCATATGATGGTGATGATGATATTATGGTATATAATTCCTTTATACAAGTCCATGTTCGATAGATAGATAGATAGATAGATAGATAGATAGATAGATAGATAGATAGATAGATAGATAGATAGATAGATAGATAGATAGATAGATAGATAGATAGATAGATAGATAGATAGATAGTCACCATCACTATTTGAGCAGCCATTATTGGTTTCATAGCAGCATGTAGTTCTTCCATAGAGGTTTTTTCTCTAGTTTTGACTTGGACAGCGCTTAAAAATCTCATGGAGTGAAAAAGTTTTCTGGGAGGTTGTGGTTTGGTTTCCAAACCAAAACTTACTCCAAAGAGATGATCAAGGACAAAACATTCTGCAATAAATAAATAATAAATTTGCACTCAAAAACAACACAACACCGTCTTTCTACATTTTCCTGTAAGCCATCTAGATCTGTGAAGGAAAGGTTTACATAACTTGTTGGCTGACATTACTTAGCGACTTGCTGGACATTTCCAAGGGAAAATACAAGTTCAGGTAGTTCTTCAGCACAGATTAACATGCTACAGATATAAGAATAGGCACAATGCTTCTGATGAAATCTGTCAGACTAAAGCACAGCTGATTACTGCTGCTTTATTATGCCATGCCATTTGGCTAGCACTGTTCCCAACACAATGACCAGTCCCATACCCACATATCTCCCACCCATATTTTTATTGGAGCCACTGACCTCAGATTTCAGTTTCATGGGGTCTTTAACTGCTGCAGACCAAAATAATGTATATTGTTTGGTAGTAAAGCACTCCAACCATCTGTCTTTGAAAGCAATTACCAATTCCTGGCCTGGCTTCAGACTGTTTAGACTCCACCAAATTGTCTGGATCTGAAATAAAAACAAGCCAAACCAGAGGAAATTTGGAACATTTCAAATATCCTCTAAGGGTTCTGCTACTGTGCAAGCCAAGAAACATCTATCTGGTGGTATGAACAACTCTTTTTGTTAAGAGTGCAGCTCAATAATTATTACTAATAACATTACATATTTTAGATGGTATTATAATATTATCATATATTATTTCAACATAGTAATATATTAGCATTTCCTCAACTAAGCTTTGAGGAAGACTCAAATGTCTCCAGACTGATTTATCAAAATCATGGTGATCCATCAGTTTCATGGCTATGGTGAAGGTGTGTTTTAGGGTGGTAGGGTTTGGACTTGTTAGGCTGGGACAGGCAATAAGGAAGCAGCATCTATCACATTTAACAGGTAAATTCCCAGTCTGAAGTGATCTCAGCTTAGTGCCTTATTATTTTTCAGTGGAATTTCTCCATATTTTTCCATGACATTTCCCCTTGACGATGGAGAGAGACAGTTGGGATAGGAGAAGGGAGAGAAGGGAGAATATGTGACAAAAGTTGAGAGTCGGACTTGAACTTCCAATGTTTGCAGTGTTTCAACCCACTGCTCCACAGACCGACAAAACTGAAAAAAAATATCTGAACAGGACAAATATTCTATTCTATCATATTATGTCCTGACATATTTAATCTCCTTTACACCAATCCTTATCTTAAAGTTTATTCTTAATAACACGCGCTGCCTCTGCCATAATTACTATATACTTGACTAGATATAGTCCATTAAACCAGCCAAACCATATGCCCACTTGGGCCTGATGTTATGATAGTGCTTTAAGAAGAATAGCAAGGCTGTTGATTTTTTCTCACTCTTATTTCTCACAAATCCATCAAAAACCCACCTAGACTGTCAACTTTATTCAATTTAGCACTCCCAGATGTTAAAGAACGTTGAGTTTACTGAGTTTGTTTGATTCATAAAATAAAATAAAAAATAAAAAATAAGTCACTGCTAGCTCACAAACAAGAGAAGTAATCTACTGTCATGTGCTGCAAAACTTGTACGCTCTGCTTTACATCCCATATAAGCTCATGATTACATGCTTTCAGCTCTAACAGCCCCACTGGAACAGGTAATAGGCAGCATGTGACTTCAGCCACAATCTCCACTGTACGTTTCACTGCCATTTCCCGGTAATTTGCCATTCTGCTACCGGCTCTCTAGTCAGCTCTGTGCCGTCGCACTGCAGCGTTAACATTATATCTCTCACTCACAGCTAATGGAGCCGATGGGGTGTACCCGAGCTTTTCCAGTAATCTTTGTGTCATTCATAAACCCATGTTGACAGCATGTTCTGCACTGAACTGGATTTTCCAAACCGACAGTATTCAGTGTGGTGTGTACTGTGCCTCCCATTCATTCAATCATTCATTTACTTTACCTGCTTAGTCAGGGTCACGGGGGGCTCTATCTCAGCATGCATTAGGCAGAAGGTAGGGAAATATACTGGACAGGTTGCCAGTCCATCACAGGGCCAACACAGACTCACACAGACATTCATAGCTATGGGCAATTTACAGTCTCTAATCCACCAGACCAGCATGTCTCTGGACTGTGGGAGGAAACAGGAGCACCCAAAGGAAACCCACACGAACATGGGGAGAATATGCAAACTCGTCCCATTATTAGCCGCATTTTTCAAAATGTACTTTTACAGGAACTCTAATCTGCCCTTTTTTGGGGGGTTTTGTGTATTCCATTTTTTATTTTGGCTAAATAAGTAGCGAATTCAAGACAGAAAACCAGGCACAAACAAAATGTTCTTCCCTCCCTCCTCAAGTGCAGTGATACTTTTGTCTGCTGGGAAATGAGCGCTGCTGTCATGCTGTGGAGTTTTTTCAGTCCAAGAGCCCCTCTTTAGCATGTCACTCATGCTTGAAGTGGGATAGATCTAGTGCGGTGAGGGCTCTACTGTTCCGGAGGCACAATGCCAACCTAATACCTGACTTTTTAGTTTCCCCCCACAGACCTGAGAGCTTGAACACAATCACCGCCAATCTCTCTGCAATAGACCCGAGTCTGTGAGGAGAATAGAAATTAGGCTACTTTGTATTTTTCATCATCCATGGTATGAATTGGAGTTTGGCCCAGCCAGGAGTTGATTATTTTTCGTAGGAGGGTAAATACTTTCTTCTTCCAAAATCTAAAGTGCTCCAAAGGTATAAGGAAAGAAGGAAAACCGAATACAGGACGTTTCGAGACTTTACGTGATGAAAAAGCATAGTGGTATTTAAATGCCAGTCTAGCTGGGGAGTGCCTGGACTGAGTCCTGTCACTTGGACCTGATGCACTGGCATTGCTAAATGGGGGTACAAGCAAGCTACTTAATGCCTAACTCCCTCTAAAAACGATAAATCAGCAATTTCCCTAACTGATGGCAGAGAAAAATACTGTATTGGCCAAAGAGATTAGCTCAAAATTAAACAAAGAGCACAGTGTAAGGGGATTTGCTCTACCACACAGAGCCACATTGAATAAATGAGGATACAATGGCTATGGCTGTAGCCTTTGGCGTCTTTCATGGCATTGAGCTTTGTAATGATTTAGTGCCCTTATTCTCTAAAAATGGCCATTAGCAAACTTGCTGCTCGCTTCAAGCCCTTGGATTAGATGCTTAGTACATAGGTCCCATTGTACGTCTGAGAAAATCCACAGATCAGTTGTACTCAGCAGCAGCCTTAACCCTCCTTGAACACTCATGCTTGTGAGGAGGAGGAGGGCTGTATGGCTCGTGTGTGCTGCGTGTGCCGGTGCATGTATAGATATGCACTCTGTGTGTGTGTGTGTGTGCGCGCACGTACATTCTGTGTGCTTCGTGTGCTTTGTGTGCTTGTGTATATATAATCAAATGACAACCGTGATACTGTACGTGTAATTGAACTGAACTTCATTGATCCTCAAGGGAGGGATTATACACACACACACACACACACACACACACACACACACAGGCATCATATCATATAATATACTTTAATGTTCCCCTGACATGCTGTCTAAACTCTCACTTAATCCGCTACTGATGCATGTCCCATTGGCTCATCACTATCTCACGTCTGTGCTCATTGGCTGGTGAGCTTGTCCCCGAGTGGGAGAAATCATGAGCGCTTGATACAGTAAGTCTTTGCTTTTTTCCAACATCCTTTCATTAGTTACAGTGCGAGAACAGGCGCTGCACAACAGCATGCCGAACATGAAAAGTGGAAGAAGGGATTAAATCTCCAATCCACATAGTTGCACAATGGCCCTCCTCCTTCCCTTGCCATTTATTTGGAGCTCCCTATGGGTGAGCCAGGGGGTTATGAACAGGGGAGCGGTGAAAGGGCTAGGCTTTCACACTTTTGCATAGCACAAAGGCTTAGCTGGAGATAAGCCGCACACTCAAAGTCTGCGGCACACAAGACATGTAATATTAGATAGACACACCACTCTTTAAAAGGAAAGTTGGTCATGCATCTAAGAGATCTGAGAGGATGTACTGGAGCCATTACTGAAATTAGCTACATAAACACACACATACACACATATACACAGACAAGCGCCTATCACACACAGATGCACAGCCCTGAAGGTGTTTACCTTGCATCTGAGCTACATGGCATTTTATACAGAGCAGCATAATGGCTTACAAGTACTGGCATGTAAAATATAAGCTTCATGTAATATTAATTTAATGTTCCATTTCAGAGAAAGCACACGCATGTGGCTGTGGCAGGGGATTGAGGGATGCTGCGGTCCAATTATTCACTGCTTTCAAGGAAAACACAACAGGTAGGTGCTGGCTTCGTGAGGCAATGGGTGATAGATGGAGAGAGGAAAACATGGACAGGGTGGAAGGATGATGGACAGATAGAGAGACAAGCAAGACAGGAGGTTAGAGGAGGAGAGCTGAGTGTGTAGGAGGAGAGAACAGAAAGAAATACAGCAGGGTGTGAGAGAAAATGAGACAAGAATGAAGAGAAAGAGAGAGAGGGGGAACAATGGAAAGGCAAAAAGGAGTGACATGCAGGGGAAGCTGGGGAGTGCAGTTTGCATGGCTCCACACTGCGAGTGAGATGAGGTGATTTTAATTACTTTTCAGCGTCACTGCCTCTCCTGGTCATGAGCCGCATGCTCTGATCACCAGCCTCTGATTATCGGGCCTTTGTGAGGGCCTCTGCCCGCTGTCAGGTCGTAATTACGTTTGCGCTGGAGAGCGTCTCAGCATGCCAGAAAGCTTACAAGGGCATTATCCAAGCACATACCTCTCCTATAGCGTTGAGCTGCGGCGCTGAGCTGCTCACAGGTTAAAGGCAATACATGCATAAACTGTGAAATTACCGTTATCGGTGGATTCTTATTTGTGTAATTTGCGTTTTCATCTATTCTCTGGAGGTTAAAGTTAATTGCTGTGCAATTCTGTAGATCGGTTTGCCAACAGTAGGTGAAAAAGGGGAACTGATTGTGAAGACAAGTTGATCAATTGATGATTCATGATGAGAAAGCACAATAAAGCACCGAATCATCCAGGCAGGGTGAAACATTTAAGTGCACTTCTCCATATACACTTTTTTAAACTTAAGTGTGTTGTTTACAAGGAGCCTATCGCTTCAAAATACACAAGGTAATCTCTGTTCCCTCCATATTATCCCTGCTTCTTCTAATAAATGTAAGCATGGCCTTATAAACCCAGATTTCTCCACTGTCTAAGCACTGTAGGGGTGAAATAATGAACAGCCTTGAGGGTGAGAACAAAGCCACTGGTTTCCTGCTGGGCACAGCTGTCTCCATGGTCACCATGATTGGTCCACACATATGCAGGGTGTTGTCTCCCAGGTGCTGCACTGTGACTCCCCGACCTTCCTCTCTCTTGACACCTCTTCAGTTTCCCACCTCATCCCTCCACTCAGCTTCTCCCTGATCGTTACTCAGCCTCAAACCACAACTACCGTCCTTCATTATTTCCCTTTTTAGACTGTCTACCCTTCCTTTGCATCTTTTGTCCCTTTCTCCTGCAGCTCCATATATCCCTCATGTCTCTGATCTTTGTTACTCACCCTTTCCCCCATCTCCCCATCCCCGCCGTTCTCTCTCTCTCCCCTGCAATCACTGTCCACTGAACCAAAGAGCGGGAATAAGACGGCATGAGGAGAGAGCTGCAGGTGTCTATTGAAGTGCGGTCCAGCCAGGCGGCCCACCTCCAGGCCTCCGTGTCCCACATGCCCGCGGTTGCCTGCGCTTGTCTGAAGGTCGCACCCCTCCCACCTCATCCACAAAGCGACCTCAGAGGCTATCGCACGCAGCTGCTTGGGGCCTCTGAGCCCCATTCTCATCTCGCAGTCCAGTGCCTGCCTGCTGAGCAAATCAAAGGAGCCGGGACAGACCTTCAATCGCACCAAAGTCAAAAGTTTCTTCGCTTGTTGTGCAACGCAACCGGCAGGCGCAGAGCAAAGGAACATCGCCGCAGGATACGGACATGGCTGATATCTGTCTGTGTTGTTTGCCTTGTATTCTCTTTCACCCAGTGGCTTGTGCACATTAAGTAAAGTCATAAGGAAGAACGGTTATGAGGAGAGCAAGCAGTAGTGAAGCAATGTGGAATAACCTCCAGAGAGAGGACCGCAGGAGTGTAAAGGTACTAACAGCAGGATTACATGACACATTCATATTCTCCCCTCTGAAAGGAAAGAGGAGCAGAAAATGAAGCTGTTCCCTTCTAATCCCTTGAAAATTCAGCAAAATATAGCACTTATTTTAAATGTCTTTGTGAATAAATAATAATTTTACACTCTGTTCAACTCGATACATTCCAAAACACACTGGCTCCAACACACACACAAGGCAAGCATATTTTAATACAGCTTCAAGTTTAGCTGAGTCAGTCTCTAGCTCTTGAAGGCTGGCTATCGATGACTCACTCATCCTGTCAAGGGGGAGACAACGGGATGTGATGATGGACATTGACAAGACCTCCAAGTTTCACATCATACAAACAGAACTGGCATTCCCTTCAGAGCAGCTTTAAAGCCGGCAGTGGAGTGTGAGTCTGTATCTGAATTTAAATTATCATTTTGGGCACCATTTTTGGTGTCTTCGCTGATGCTATAGGTAGAATTGCTAGAACAGTATACTGAGTTGATTTGAAGATGCAATTTGAGGCCGCTTTACCACTGAGCAAACACCACCATGGATTAAAACTTGTCTACACCTCAGGCGGAGGTCTAGCTGGCAAAGCAAGCTGTACAGGCTAACTTATTAGTAACATAAACAACCCTTTTCTCTGACAGTTGTAGACAGAAAACACTCTGCAGGTATGGCTTTCTGTAGGCATTAGAGATTTAAAATTTTTGAATTTCTAATGGTTCCTCAAGATGCTGCAGTTAATTGATCATGCTTACAGCGCAACATTGAATATGTACCAGAAAATACTATGGCTACAACAATAGCAGCACTGCTCTTGGATTAACGAAATGAGGAGCGGCCGGGCGATGAAATGGTGATGGTGCTGTCATTATGCAAAGATGTTTTTGGGGTAGAGTTGGGAAGAGATGTTATCCTGGAGAGATAGTTAATGGTACCTGGAATGGAAAGTGAGAAGACTGAGAGTAGATGCATTCCAGCAGTGAGGAGCAGCAACAATGATGTAATGTGTTGCATGATGTTAATGAGAAGTGCTTTCATTCTATAACCACCGTTTTGATTTTCACCATCACTGCTCTTGATGCTAACAACATTCCTGCCCCGAAAGATGATGTTCTTTACTGCAATCATGGGCAGGACAGTGAGTACCATTGTGATTGCATCATCACACATTTCACAATAGCACAAAAGGACACCCAATTGGTCAGATGACTATGGATGTTATACAATGCTTAGCAAAGTATAGTATGAGTGCGGTGTGAAAAGCTGTCTTCAATGTAGCATGAATACATAAGAATAGAGAAAGAAGAAGATTGTTAACTAAAGCAGCTCCTTGATTTCCACTAGTTAGCTTAGCCATGTATTCATAAAGCCTGAATGGAACTACCTGTTGTATGAAGGTCTGTATCCTGGCAACCATAGCATTGGTCCTGGAATCCAATTGGAATTTCATGTTATCCCTGGCCTGGGGCTAAAACCTCTCCTGAGGTGTTTTCTAAGACACAGCTATGTCACATTTCAAATCACCTATTCAGTCAGACATTTCTATTCTTAAAGCAACAAAATTCCAGACATTGTCTTTCTTTAAACATCTGCAACATTGCCCCTGTTTACTTTGCAACTGCTGGCTTTTCTGGGTTTGACTTGATTAGGTAGCAGCTAAATTGAGATCATCCTGGTTTTGTTACGCTCAACAAGGAACAGGTTTACAAGTTTTGCATCATCACTGAAAAACCTGTAGCCTGCATTTACTAATTTCTATTCTTTCTACTGAGGGTATCCAGGTCTGCAACAGCATGTTACTTCAACACATCTTTCATTCAAAGATCAAATTGACAGCGTCTCAAGAGAAATTGCCTGTTTTACCATTGGCTTTATTCATCTGTTTTCTTTCTTGATTAAATCTCAGTTTTTAATGGTTTTGTGCAAGTGCATAAATGTTGAGTGTCAATATCTATTATCTAACTCTGTGTTTATGAATATGTAATGATGCCTCTCAGAAATTGCCATGTGGGGCGCCCTGGTGGCTCACCGAGTAGGGCGCGTACCATTTGGCTCAGGCCTTCCTGCAGCGACCCGGGTCCGAATCCGACCCGTGGTCCTTTGCTGCATGTCCTCCCCTCGCTCTCTCCCATACCTTCCTGTCTCTCTCTCACTATATCTCTCAAATAAAGCATAAAATGCCAAAAATAAATCTTTAAAAAAAAAAGAAATTGCCATGTGGGAGCGAGTGCCGTCAACCTGCCTTTGATTGTTGTCATGCCTAAGCGCGGCTGCGTGTCTCTTTCATGTGCGTTGCCGCCCCGCGTGTGTTTGCCTCTCATGCCAGAGCGCAGTATAGCCAGCTATCAGAGGAGCGAGAGCCTGCGCTTCCCGAACTTCCCTGACACATGGCAAGATTTTTGTCAAGCTTCCCCTAGAAAGCAGCAATGCTACCAATTACCTCTGTGGAACCAGCCAGCCGTCTCCCCGGTTTGACAGATGACTTTGACCTCAGCAAACATGAGGACCTTCTTACTGCTGGGTCGACACATAGGCCCGCCGCTGAAGGCAGAGGATGGGGGGTTGATGTGGGGATACGGAGGATGAGAGGCTGATTCCCATATTGCCTCCTCCGTAACACTGTGTGAGGCAGACTGGCAGGTGAGGACAGGTAACTTGCCCTGATGACTTTGTTCTGTATGACTACCTATGACCCCTATGCAGTCTTATCTCCCAAACACACACACACACACACACACACACAGAGTGACAGTTTTTTTCTAATGATAGAGGTCATAACCTACTTCCCGCTGGGACCGAGAGCTTGGCCATACTTTCACTGAGCCATGAGCTATAGAGAAGACTGTCAGACAGACTGCAGGACCTGAATGTAGCTCGCTGTGGTCCAGATAACTGATAACAGACATTGAGGCTGATATGTTGCTGTGAAGGTAACAGGAAGACAGTTTTTGTCTCTTCTGTGTAGAATGAGTTAGCATCTAACACTATAGGTTCCCTTTAACTTCATGATGAAATAGATATGACTCAAAACTGTAGTGCTACTGTGAGAAGGAGAGTAAATATGAGGAGCTGCATACTTGTTAAACTATTACCCTCCTAGTAGATATATACCCCAATATACCCTCCTCGATATATCAATGATATATCAATGTGCTCACACAGTGGAATATCTCAGGTCTAAATAAACTGTTAACGTTCATATGCAATGTACGCACAAGGCAGTGTAATCACAACTCTGATGACAATTGGCTGAAATTGGAGCACTGCTCTTTCAAAAAAACGGCACTGCATGACTCTTCATGCTGTTATTAACATTCCCTGTGATATTACACATTGCAAAACCAACCTTGTGTTAATCAGAATAAGGCTCTCAAGCCCTGCGTACCCCACACAGTGACTTGCTCCTTTGTTTTCTGTGCCACTGTTATTATCAAATCCCAGCATCGTAATCAAGCCTCTTGAAGCAGTGGAATTTCTGCAGCTTTGACCCACCAGGCAGAGTGATGAAAATATGCCTCTAGTGTGTGAGCTCATTGTTGTAGGATTGATCCATACTGTGACTACAAATATGAAGAGCACATAACTAGGTAGTATATTTCTCACCTACTGTTATGCTGCATTGCCCAGGTCCTTAGTTCACTCTACAGAGGAAAACTACACAATGCTTACAATTTGATTTACATTGGTATCTTTCAGTCATCTTGTTAGAATACTCATCTTACATTCACTGCTGTCAGATGTTTTTCCTTTACAGCAAATCCAAAGTTGAAAACTCAGAGCATTTTGGAACACTGGACGCTAGAACATTTCCATTTACGTTGATAATGCTCATCCAACAACCAAATAGCTTATAGCCTTTATGAATATATTATCACAATCATTCTGTCTCTGAAGTTTAAACGAGAACATAGAATTGAGAAAGGAAAAATATTACCGTCCAGTGAAAGAGGGTTTGCTAAGCTTCTGAGTGTTTGGCTTTTATGGTGCATGGAGGAATTAGATAGAATAAAGGATAACTACGCCATAAGGTGAAATACCGTGTCTCAGATGATGCCTTACTAATAATTCATTCTGAATGTTGTACTACTTGACATTGCTTGAGTACCTCTAAAACTGAGTTGTAGCTTGTACCTTATAATTTCCTCTCAACAAACAAGTTATTATTTCCCAAAAGGCCTGGAGATATTGATATTTTCTACAATTTAAGCCCTGATTGTCAGATTCATTTCTCCTTCATATCAGCCTTGGGTTAGTTTTGTGTTTCAAGGTTACGATTTGAAAAGGGCTCTGTGCCTGCCTGGCAGCAACTGCAGTGCAAGAGCTGGACCCCATGGTGGGCACCAGAGGCATGAATTTGAAACAGTGTCTGTCAATTCATCCTCAACTCCCTCTCAACACAGTTTGGATAGGAAAATAATGAGGTTCACCCATCTCATTTCACCCGATGATGTTTGACAGAGAATTAAGGAAAGAGACTTGAAAAATTAAATTGCAAACTTTGGACATTCAGCCACAGAGTTGGAGAGCTCTACTGTAGAGGTCAGAGTTCACACACACATGTCAGAGTGGCGACCCTTAGCCCCGGCCAGCTGTCATCACAACTTGCCACACTCCTGGCATCTGGAAGCCACACATTTATACAAATGAACAGCAATTAGTACGTGGCTGCTCATTTGCCCTAATGCGCTCCCCAGACACGACCAGAGATCAAGGAGGAGAGAGCCAACGGGTTTTAACAGGGGAAGGTAAAATACCATGAATACTGATTTGCCACCTAACGCACTGGCCGACCCTCCTCCAGTCAAAGCTCTGCAGAATATGAAGCATTCCAGAGGAGTCAATTTTCTCCTTTGGCAAGCTTGTTAGTGACAGCATACATGCCGCCACTGGAATCATTAGTATAAGGGAGTTCACCATACTGACACTACAGCCGAACAAATGGTCCCTCAGAAGAGGCAGGTAAGGCAACCCCCCTTACGCTGTGGGGGAAGACAGGAATGACTAGCTCCTGCAACTGATTAAGTCACTAGGGGCATCCCAGTCCCAGCCCATTATCTCCCCGCAGCACCGAGACAAAAACTCAAAAGCTCACCTTACTTTAGACCATCAGCACAGGTCCAGGATCATCTTAGCTTCGCTGAACCCTGACCTTATCTACTGAAGCGAAAAATGGAAAAACAACCTGAGATCAGCTTCTGAGAGGGACGCATTGCCCTCCTGCTCCAGTTTCACAATGAAGATGACAGTGACACACATTTGGAGCAACACCTTGGTCCCCTGATCTCCAGACAGATGGCATGTGCCAGTTAGAGTGCGCCCTCAGCTGTCTGCACCGGCCCAGCAGGGAGGTGCTGTTGCTAGACGATCTGCCCATCGACTACACTCCATCCGCCATCAAAATTATATGACCAATATGTTCAGCTTCAGCAGGGGCTTGGGAGAATATGCCATTATGGCCTATTTGCATCATGCGCTGTTCCAATCCAATAGAACAGAGTGTCTGAAGAGCAGAGTAAGATATGGGTAATAACCTTGAAAAATACTGTGCAAGACGACCGCTGTTGTATAAGGAACAAGTTCTGCTTTTAACCATTCTGACAGAGTGTACTTCACCTTATAGTTATATGTTAATCAGTATAGACATCTATCATGAATTTCCCATGGGCAAATAGACCTAATGGCAGCTGATATAACTAGAAAGAGGGAGGACGCTACAGTGGACTCTGAAAATTACCTTTAGTATGAAAATAACTGAGCTGATACTAGTAATTCAAAAGTCGCATATGCATTCATAACTAATATGAAAATTGGCAATGTGATGCAGTACAATTTTCTGTGCTTTCAAGAGCATCACACTTTAAACAAGTAATTACCCAGGCAGCATCATGAAGATTGCTGTTTATTTGTTTGGTAACAGGAAATCCTGGCTGCACAAGGAGAGGCGGAATGCAAATCGATTTGGAGTACCTCCTTCCTGCTCATTACCCCTGCCTGTAAGCTTCACTTTTCTTCAAACCGCCGCTGAAGGGCAGTTTGAAGAAAGGCCGATGGTTTCAGGCACAAAGAGACACCCAAAGTCAACCCAGTCGACAAATAACTGCTGGCGACAAATGCTGCTGGCCTCTCACTGCTCCAAGAAGCTGTCGCATCATGTGCATGAGAAAGCAGTGATACAGCCAGAGAAATGTTAAAACTGTAGTACATCCCTCGGATCTGTATTAGACACACACAAACATGTTTGCATATTTACATATCATTCACACATTGCTTAATCCAGTCCAATCCGTTCTGATCTTACAGACGTTTCTAGGTGCTGAGAGCGGTGGTAGGCAGGACAGAGCCATTTATACAGCAAGCACTGTATAAATGGCTCTCAACCCACCTTCACTTAACAGTCTGGAATTTATGCAAAACATCAGTTAATGACTCAGAGCTTTGATTCATCTTAGGTGTTATCCAGCAAACAGCAGCATGTCAATTTCTCGGTTTAGACTCGCAGCATATACTTGACGAGCACATACATGATAAGCCCAGATGTTAAAAGTAAAATTACCAACTAATCTTCCGCTGGCAATATTTGCATAATTTTACACATGGCTTAACAGAATTAAGGAGACACTTTGCTGCTGTCAAGCTTTGGGGAAAACAACCGAGAGAAGACTCTGCGAACAAGGATAATTAGAAATAAGTCCATGCTCAGGTAAATACAAGACTTCATTACTCAATAACGGCAAACTCTTCATGCCATAAAAGGGACATTATTGCCAGATTAAATGATAGAACCATCCAGATGTTCAGATAAGAGCTGCTAATTGAGTTGAGGCGGGGAAAGTTGGGTGTCCTCATAAAATACGCAAATGCAATGAAAAAATGATGAAGTTCACACTAAACAGTTGGTCTCCATTGTTGCGGTGTTTTCGCCCCTTGCAAAGCTGGTCTAAGCAGAGCACCCTGCCAGAAAATACAGCTGTGTAAACAGATAAGGGAGAGATAGGAAGAAATTATTGGGCTACCGTGTCCTATGACTCACACACACTGCCCTCGTGTCCTCCAATTTAGCAGCTTAATGGTGCATTAACGTTGAATATAAATGAAGTGAAAAACCTTTATTGTTTGGTGACAGTATGTAAATTTGCCTTTGATTTCCCAGCTTGATGTCATAGAGCGTTATATTGTCCACAAATAGAATGACTTTCTGTTCCGAAGTGTTTCATAACTTGATTAAATATTTCCTTAGTATCTTTGTAAACATGAGTATACGGTATACAGTATACTGCTGTGAGACATGACACATGATACTGATGCAACTAACAATGTTGAACACTGGGGATCGTGTTAGGCAAGGGTTTACCCTTTAACCAAGCCTGTTTATCAAAAGCACTGTGTAAATAAACTTGACTTGACCTTCGTGGTTAATAAAAGTATCACGTTAGCTGAAGAGAATTACCTTTAAGTACAAAGAGCTTATTTAAAACAACAATCGATTTCAAATGACCCAACACACAGCCAACACAGGCCCTGTCATCTCAGAATGACCAGTTGAATGAACCAGTGCCAATAAGTGGCGTCATGGGAAAGAGCGGGACAACAGCAGAGATAAACAAAGATTGGGCAGACAATAGAGCCACCTGCCTCTTCTCTGCCTCCAGCCACTCGGTGCTGCCATGTGGCTGTGGACCTCAAACAGAAAGACATTGCTTTGGGCAACATTTTGGGCAATATACACAGGCAACATTCCCAGCAATGGGAAATGAAGTGAGGAGAGGAAAACAAATTCACTCCAGTTTATCTAGGAAGAGAGAAAGTGTTGTGTTACTGTATCAACAACCAGTGAGGCGACTCCTTGTTCAATACCGGCTCTGTGGGTCAGAGACTGTACAGTAATGAACAAATACTACTCACATCAGCCTCTCTGAGTCCCAACCTTGAGTCCTAGAGACACCATAGCACTAAAAGTGGTTGATTATGACATAAGCACAAACAATACGGATGAAAGAGGTTGTGTATCAGGATATTGATGTAAAAATGATAATTTTCTCTGAAAATGTTGCATAGCTCTTGTGCAGAACTTAACGGAGAACAATAAATGCATTCTAAATTTCAGCTTTCAGGATGCACGTAACACTAGAAAAATGTCAAATTGGAGGCCATTCCATGCTAGACTGTCCGCCTCACGACTTTCCCATGATTCACCACGTGAGTGATTAATAATGATTGTAATTTGCTGCAATTAATGCTCTAATCCAGCGGTGTTCCAGCTAATGCAAGCTGTTCACTGCTTTTTCCTCTGAAATCTTTTTGCATCAGCTCATCTTAACGCGCCGAGTCTCCAGCACAACAATGACATCACACCGCTCTAATCACCCTCGAGCCGCCGGGGAGGCGTCCTGGCATGACTCTTCTACCTCAGCGACACACAAAGAGAGGCTGTGTTGCCGCTGTGGGTGGCCATTACTCACTCCCAGCATGGCAGGTGTAATCACCCAACCCTTTCCGAGCATCCTCTCTGTTTGCCCAGAGAGGTCCTGCCATGGGGAAAGTGGGGCTTGAATCCTAAAACACATGCAACTTTGTCACAAAGGGTTTGAGAGTGCGCATTTACTTTAGACTTTTTAATGAGCTAATTCACTTTTGATTACCTATTAGGAGAGAAAGAGCAGCACAGCTTAAGCCCAGGATGGGCCTCAAAATTGAGCCTCTTAAATTACCTCGCTGTTATTTACTTTGATAAAAGCGTGTGTGTGTGAGTGTGTGTGTGTGTGTGTGTGTGTGCATGTGTGTATGTGTTGACATGTTGTTCAGTCCTGTGGCTTGAAAAGAATGTCTCTTTTCAGATGCTGCAGGGATTCAACACATTGAATTCTCTAGTCTCATTATTTTTAGAGCCACAGTCTGGCCATATATATTGGGGTGTATTCATTTAGGGTTGTGACAATATACCTGATTCACTTTACCATGGTGAGAATAAAAAAAAACAATAAAGGAAGTTACTTTACTATGCTTTGGCACTAATAGCATATTTCCCCAATCATTAAGAGATATATTTTTGGCTGAGATCACTGTCATGAAAATTTGATGCCGGATCATATCTTAGGGATTGTCAAAGAGTTTGATTTGTACATAGAAAATGGGCATTTGTAAATTTTCTTCTACCAGACCTCAAAGTGCAGGTCTGATTCGCTCCAATGTTGATGAACATAACATAGAAAACACTCTTAGCCTAAAAATAAACCCAAGATTTAGCTGTCTCTTAGTCCTTGTATCGAGTGCTTCGTTAGGGTTTTGGGGGAAAAAAAAAAAAGTCTTAAGTACCATGTTTTGTCTCTGATGGAGTGCCAGGTCTGTTATTACTGTTTGGATTACAGATTGGAAAATTAAGCATTTCCCTTTTCAAAAGCTAAAATTACAATCATCTGGTGGGAGTGAGAGAAAGTCAAGATCACCTCAAGTTTCCCAATCGGGCTTTTAACTTCTACTTTTTTTCTGCTTATGTGTTACTATGCATATCTGCTATCTGAAGACAGTCAACAGATAGGAAGTTAGGCCCACAGTATTTTTTCTATAAGGATAAAAATCACATTTATTGAATGGTGTTTTATATTCCTCATCCACTATGTACCACTCACATGTAAGCAAACACTACACTCTGATCCGAGCCACAGTGGGACTATGCATTATGAATTCTAATTTGTTGCTCTGTTACAATACAGCTAATCTCATCAATTCATTAGCATCCTATGGAAAAAACACATGTAGCGACAGCAGGCACAGATGCCTGTAGGCAAGCGCTGACAGTTGATTATAATTGGGTTGGTTCTAGTATGCCCCATGCTTTCACATCACATCAAGAGGAGTGGCCTGAGAGATAGTTAATGCTGGATGGCTGCTACTTCAGACTGGTACTCCCTCCCTATTCTCCCTTAACACTACAAGGGAGCTGCGGTGTATAAAAATAAAATACGCTCGTTGCTATTTTTCTGGATCTGAGGCTCTGAACATCATGTTCAAGCCTTTCTAAAGTACCATCACTCAAAAAAATAATTCTTTACCTGAACTTAATTGAATTATGTAAAGGATTTCCACACAATTTAATGACTTTCTCTCAGCATAAAGTAATTTTGCTGATTTAACATAATGTAGTAGTATTGGCTAAACTTAATTTACTGTGGCTGTTTTAACTCAACTTAATAGGGTTGTTCGAACTTGATTTACTAGAGTTGGTCTAACTTATTTTACTGATGGTGGTCCAACTTATTTTACTACGGCTGGTCTAATTTAATGTAGTAGAGTCAGTCCAACTTAGTTTATTGGTGTTTTTTTTAACTTGATGAAGCCATACTGATCCATTAAGAAAACTATTCCAGAGTGGAATTAAATCATAATGTATCATATCTTAAGACATAAACTGAAACTAGGTCTACAACCTGCTTGATGTCAAGGGTGGAAATATAACACAAAACAGAATTTTGTTGCAAAAAAAAAATTGTAGATCATAAAACAGACTGAGCAAGGATTGTACTGCGCGGCAGTTGCTAACATATACACACTGCAAAAAGAAATGAAGAAATGCAATGCTGTGTAACTTCCAGATATTTAAAAACGTACCCAACAATAATCAAAAACACTCAGTTTCACTAAGAAGTAAAATCCATTACCTAATTTCAGTTTTGGCTTAAGTGACATGGCAAACACAAGCCAGGCTGTAAACATCTTCCAACATAGAAAAAACAAAGTGCATTACTTTTCTTTCAACACTGTCAATAGAATGGATCTCTATATTTAACACAAAAAAAACCTTCAATCATTAGTGCAACATAGGAATGATTTTCTCAAAATAAAAAAAATGCAGTCAAGTGCATAGCTCCACCAAGGAGGGCCCCTGGATATGTACTGTAACATGGTTAACATGTCAGAAGTGGCAAACTTATTCTGAGTTTTAGTTCAAGTGAAATGGCAAACAAAAGCCAGGCTGTAAATATTCCAACAGAATCTTCCCAGAACTCCACCTTTCTTAGCGTACACCCTCATGAGGTCTTCTGAGAGTAAATCCAGCCTTGTGAAGAACTTTGACTGCAAATGGACTGTTGTTATTCGCTTGAACTCTGCATTCACCTTCATGAATATAAATCAAAGAAAGACAATAGTACACAAAAATCAGTTTGGTTCATTAGTTCCTTTTAACCACTCAGCCTGTCATTGGTTAAATGCAAACTAAATTATATGTTATGCATACAAATGTGTGCCAAAAGCAACTGTTTCAATAAATTCTTATTTCAATGTACTACTTCTGAATCAATTTACCAATGTCTTTTAATGTGTCCCAATATAGAGCAATAGCAAGACTAAGTAGACTAAAGCCTCACAAAGCCATTTATGTGCATGTGAGTGTGTATGCATGAATGTGTGCAACCATTCGTGTATTAGAGTATGTGTGTGACTGCTTCATCAGCCTATCAACCATAGTGTGAGCAGAAATAGAGAAATACAAACAAAAAAACACTGCAGAGAGAGTTTGCAAAAGGCTACAGGGGATGTTCATCACAAATAAACTTACCTCACTCACTTGAAAGAGAGCTGGCCACCTCATTTTGGAAATCCGCAACCATGGGTGTATCTTGAACGACCTCTTTCCTTCTTTGAGCAAAAGTCATGTCCATCATTGCTTTCACCTTGTCCTCATTGTTTCTTTTCTTTACTTCGGACAGCAGGTCCAATCTCATCTTCTCTAGTGTTTCCACTGTTTCACGTGAGGGATAGTTGGGGCAGTAGTTGACCTCAGCTTTTCTCGGTTTCTATATATCATAGGCAGGATTGTATTTGCCATCAGCTTTGTGTTTCAGGGCATTCACTGTCACTTCAGGGCATCCAAGCTGCCTAAGCTTTGTTCTGTAGTTACCAAGTTTATACTTTAAGCTTGCCTTCCATCCACTGTATCCAGTGACTGAAGCTGGCTCCCTTAAACATGGATGTGCAGACACAAGGGCTTCAGCAACATCATTAAACTCACAGTCAGAAGGGTACACTTTGTACTGAATAATCTGTTTAGGATCAGGATTCAACCAAGCACCTCTACAAAAATCAAAACTAATATTTAAAAAAACAAATCAAAACAAAAAAATATCTATATTTAAATTTGAACTTGATATTTTTATGCTCAAAATTAAGTGAAATAGTGAATATAAATGCTTAAGGCTGCTTGGGACAGCAGTATGGCACGCACCTCAACTTCAGAGAGCCTTGGAGGAGCTAGAATGGCAGGCAGACTTCGGAGCCTTGGAGAACAGAACAGCACACACTCAATATCTGTAGGAAAAAGCAAGAGTCAATCTATGCCTTTGCATAGTGTATAATAATGAATATCAAATTTTACCAAAATGCTGAACTCTGACTATCTTTAATTTTAATGTATCTTAATTTCACGTGTGCCACGTGCAACTAAGAGCTCCTTAGGAAAGCAGTTTGGCGCAGAGAGGAGCCAGAGTGGCATGCAGACCAGAGTGCTGGCCTTAATTTTAATTCGTTTTAATTTGACGTTAGATTATTTAGCACGGTGGAGCACAGTTAACCTTAAATTAAGAACTAGTTCAGATATCACCTCACTTCTAGTGTTGACTGTAACTTGCTATTGTGGAGGCAAAACAGGTAACTTGCGTGACACGAATCAGTAACTAATAAAAATACGATATTGGTATTGTTCATCTGGTGTTAAACTTACTAATAAGAAGTTGTATAAACTTTACTCACGTCTTCAGTCATGGATGTCGAAAGATGAATTTGTCTCCTCGTTGGTCTCCTTGACTGAAGTGTTCCCGTGTGTGAAAAGTGTTTCGTGTAGCCTAGTTGTACCAAAGCTGCTTACACTGGGAAGACACACCACTCTGCTCTGTGTCAATTCTATTGTTTCGCTATTTACAGGTGCGCCTAGTGACCATTGAGAGTGGTATGTCTTTCTCAGGGGGATCGTCTTTGGTTGAGGCCACAGTGCTGCTGGCCACTGAGCCGGCGGGCCGCTCATACACACCAAGTCCATCCTTTATCCATCTTTCAAGTTCAGATTCTGCCAAACTCCTAGAGAACCAGTTGTAACTTTGTTATAGCTAGTAGCATCTGCACAGCTGCACGCCTGCCTTGTTGAAATAGCTCCTGGTTCAATACAGAAGTTGTCAAATACACTCAAGTATGGTTGACTGAGCTTGCCAAGACCCTAAGGAAGTTTTCCGATGTCCTAATTTGATTACAACATTCCCTAAGCAAGTGCAAGGAATATGAAAGCAATCCAGCAGTGTGTAGGCTACTATAATAAAGTGGTGATATCCTATAACACATAAATGAATCAATGTGTGCAAAATACATCTAATATAGGTGGAGTGCAGGCATCATTTACACTCTAAGCCAATGCTACATGTACAAAATGAAAGACATGCCAACATTACGACTGGGCCTCCATTGTAAATCTATCTAAATTCTTGGCATAATCTTAGAAGTTTGGTCAGATCTTACAGGTGTTGGCTCTGATGCTAGGTAAGCATTGCAGGTGCTGGTTCCCTATGGCAGAAATTAATCTTCATACCCACAGCATTGTCCACTCTCTCTTGCAAGAAGTCTGTTTTGCATGTAAACAATGCAGCAAAATAAGCTTGTAAATGAGACTTCTGATGGGATGAAAAACTTGCAAAAAGCGAATTTTCTGCCCCTCATTTAAACAATCAAAAATCCAGGTTGAGGCTTTAACTAGACTAATAATTATTCCTTGTCAACAGGGAAATGGAGAACCAATGTAATGCATAAATGTAGCCTCTGAGTCGAAAGCAATAGAGCATTTCAGATTGCAAAAGCAAGCACACCAAAAAGAAAAACAACATTCATGATGGTTACTCAGCCTGAGAGTATCTAAAAACTAGATCGGTAAAGCTGATTTGTTTCTTTGGTAATAGCCGTATAAATAAATAAGATCTACCTCCCACGTCAATGAAAATCATACAGTCGACCCTGACACTTGAAATTTTGGGTAAGATCATCCTAATTTGTATTGAAATAGATATAAATTGATTTGACCAAGAAATATGAAACATGTCGCAGTTACCCCGCATTCATGTAGCATTAGGTGGCACAGATCTGATCTTCAAAAATGAAAAATAATACATCTTATTTCCTGCATGAATCCAGCAGCAAACTAAGAACTTCCTGAATCACATGAAAATAACAGGACTAGCCCTTTAAAATTTATACCTGTACAATACATAAACACAGTGTTCATAGACCAACGGATGCATCCCAAGAGGTAGCCTATTAAAATCTCAGGATGAATCTTAAGTATGCATGTGATTAATACACCACTGCTACTTCATACAGAATGGGACATACAACAAGACTCAATTCAAATGTGACAGGGAGTCATGGTTTACTTGACATAAACTTTTGGTACAATGAATACCCATTTTGATCAACTTAATGCAGGCGAGCTCCACAAAACGTTTTCCAAAGATGCTGGTGTAAGAATTAGCCTTAAAGGCAGAATCCTTCTTGTATTCAGTGAGCAGCTCTGACATTTTTCTGTCTTGGTAAACTGAGGGATGAAGTCAGAGTTGAACCACACAAGGATCAAGTACCAGGACACGTTATGAATACAGACACAGTCACTGTACTTCTGGGTGTAGGACAGTTTAAGACAAACTTGTAAGGCAATTATAAACTATACATTCTCTGGGGGAGGGGGGATGTGGGTGTATCATTTAATTGAATCAATTCAATTCCTTTTAGGTAATTGAATTCATAATTGCTAAGGCCATTATGCATCAGGGAATATTGAGGATTGTGGCTTTAAGGCATTCACATTGTTGTAGACCTGTTTTAAAAACATGTGGACCTAAAGGCATAATTAAGTAAATGACAACATCCTGGTGTAAATTATAACACGTGCTTCAATTAAATCTTTAAACAAAAATGAGCGCGTAAAGGTTTGCTATAGATCAAAGCAGGGTATAAAATTTATGTTTGGTAAAAGCTAGTCTACTTGCAAAGCAATGATTGTGAAGAAAACCGTCAAGGGAGCGAGTCAGACGGACATCACTCAGCGCCCGGTTCACTTTTAATCTCCTCCACACTGTTGAAATGATTGGCTAGCTCGCGCAACACGGCTGTCCTGCCCAGATGGTCGTTCCTTCTCTTCTCCATGATCATGTCCTCCAAACTCTGAAACTCCAGTACGTGGGAATGTTTCTCGGACAGGAATATTTTCAACCTGTAGGGCTGTTTGCCTATCCGTATCTCTCCACCCATTTTGAACTCGCGCTTGCCGAACCTGCACCAGGCGGCGAAGCACTCTGAATTTCTCCAGCTCAGCTCTCGGTCCTTCAAGCCGACTTGCTCCATCGCGTTCTGCACGGCCACGTCCGGAGCGAGAGGCTTGAACCTGTACAGATCGTTCACAATCCGACACCTCCTGCCCTGACTGGCGTCTGTCAGAAAGCTGTTCTTCACCTCGGACCGGTGCAGGTGCACCACTTGGAAGTCCCCCACATACACGGCCCAGTGCGGGTACTGGCCGGTAGCCACGAACTCAACCAAGTCGCCCGCTTTACATTTATTAAGCAGATTCTCCGGGGAGTAAGCCTCCAGGTCGGCGGACTTGACGCTCTTCTCGTAAATGCATTCATCTCTGTTGTAGACGGCGCACTCCACCTCGTCGCGCTTGTCGTAGTGTTTCTCTTCCTGATTCTGGTCCTTGTCGGTGCCGTTGGCGGCACTGCCATCCTCCAGCTCGTCGTCGTCGTTGGAGAAGATGTAAGAAACGCCGATTCGCGGGCCGTCCTCCGTGTCCACGCCGTTCGGGTCCACCGTGGGAACTTCTGCGTAACTTAAATGAGATAACTTGTCCACCTGGTTTCCCATGCCGCCGCTGCTCCCCGGTAGCAGCCTGTAACGCGATCTGATGCTGAGCTGTTACCAGTCGCCAAACATCACCAGCGTCTGCCAGCGGCGCACAAACCTACATAACAATAGAGGTCAAAACTTCCTGCACCCGGCGGAATGGGAATTTATCCAAATTACGCATAGGAATATCTCCAAACTGTGACCGCGAAGGCAGCCTGTTGGTGATCTATCAACAAGTGGAGTCGGGAGGAAAACGCGAAGTGGTTTTAAATGCAGCGAGGAGAAATATCCTCCAGGTGTAGCCTCGCTCCCGGAGACTCACCTGACGTTTCCCTGCGTAAAGTTCCGTCCGCCGGCTGCCACACAAACAGAGAGAATTACAATCCAAATCCTCGCCGCACAGGAGCCACGATAGGTATCTGTTCTCCGCCGCAGATAAGGTAGTCCTGTAGATAGCTTCCGCAATGTACAGCACACATCCGACGGTGAGCTGACTGTGTGTTTAGAGGCAGATCTGTGGCTTGGCATCGCCACGGCGACTGTACGATCTGCTTTTAAAGCGGAAGTGCGCGCTATTTTCACGACCGCCCCTTTAATACCTGCATGCTCCTCATCCCCACACACACAACTGCGCTCCTGAATGATGTCCCAGAAATAAATGTTCTACTTTCCATTTATCAGCAATTAAGATATAATTTATTGCCCATTTTAGATACAGCTTCTTCATTTGATGCACCTTGGCTTTTCACTGTGGAAGCTGGAATACAAAGAATATATATTATAAATATATAATTACCATCACGAAAAAAGACTGTAATATTTCTAAAATAGGGAATATTCGGTGTAGTCAATAGCGGTTTATAGCGACCTTATATTATTTTATAATGTTCTTTATCTCCTATGGTATTACTATAATATTCCTATAATATTCAAATAGGGACTTGTAGTTTTTCTGTAATATTTCTAGTATTCTTCTAAAGGCTTGTATGAATAATTAGGAATAGTTATTTTCTGTAAGGGAAATTAGCCTACTTTGTGTGACCACGAAATCTCTCAATTTATCAAAATCTGATATTAAGTAGGATAATAATTTGCCCCTTTTAGATGACAGTTTCTTTGATGCACCTTGGATTTTCACTTTGAAGTGGGGGGAAAAAACTTCCATCCAGAGGCTAAGTAGCTGATTGGAGACAAATCTACTGGATGACAGGGGGAAAAGGTTTCCAACATCTGCAATGATATTTTACTGTTTTGACCACCTGTCTGTCCTTGGGTGAACTGCAGCCGCACAGTCATTTGCTCGCTCTCCTCTCCTGGTGGGACCGTAATGTCTCCATTACTTTTGTAGTGGCTTCTGGCCTGCCTAGACTCGCTCTCAGTCATGGGCTATTTTCTCACTATATCCCACAGGCAAGGGGAATGTGCACAGTATGCCCTAAAAACGGCACACTGCAGCAGCCTCTCGTGAAAACACCTGTCCTGAAAGTGTGGCTGTGAGTGAGAGACTGGAGAGAGAGAGAGAGAGAGAAAGAGAGAGAGAGAGAGAGAGAGAGAGAGAGAGAGAGGGAGAGAGGGGAGGATGAGAGTAGCTGTGGGGTGTTTGTTTGACATTTGACAGGCTGCAGAGGAAAACATGACTGTTAAACTCTGTGAGTAAGACAGAGAGACAGAGAGGTGTACTTTGTTAACACGGAGCAGAGCTTGACCCTGACCTCCGTTTCGAGCCTGGTACCCACTAGAGAGACGGGTTACAACCGACTGCAAAGTCTCCCTCCAGAAGTCATAGATACAGTAGATATGACTGAGGACGTGTCTCAATAGAAAAAAAATACTCTCCTTCTTATCCCTCCCTCTGTCTAGTCTGATTTCAACAGACAGGATGTCTTCAGGTGCCACAACGGAAAGAGAGAGACAGATTAGGAAGGAGGCCACTTTAGACTTTGGCAAAGCTCCCTAAGACTATGCATGTGAATTAAGAGACTGGGCTTGGTTAGAGCTACACAGGATCAGAAAATGTGATTTTCAACTCTAGATAGATAGATATATAGATAGATAGATAGATAGATAGAGAGATAGATATAATTTTATTTATGTGTCACTCCTCAGCATACGGGTCAAACAGAGCAACAAACACAGTACCCCAATAAAAAAGGAGGTTGAGGACCACTCATTTAGAGTTATGAGACACAGGCTAAAAATAATACACATAAAAAAAATACTAGAATATATATATATATATATATATATATATATATATATATATATATACACATACACACAAATATACACACACATAGGTACATACATTCGTACAGATACATTGATACACATATACATACATACACACACACGAAAAGTAGAGGTCATATTACACACACACAAACACAAAGAATAAAAAACAATCTTAGTATTGCATTATAAAATTTAAACACTCGTGAATGAACGTCTTCTGTTAAGGATGAGGTGGCAAGCTTTGGCACATTCGTTGATACAATATTTACCAGCTAAAACACAATTTATTTAAATCACCGTACCCATTAAAATTTGCAACATGGTTTGAAAGTTGAAAAAAAATAATTCAGAACAAATGTCTGTATAGAGTTCACAGTGTAAGAGTACACGGGCTTCTGATTCAATAGAACCATTATTCCATTACTATCACCATTACCCTATGTAATCTAGATTGGATGTCTTTTCTTTCCTGTTTAGTCTCTAATGGAAAGATTCAATCTGGGTCACAGGGTTCAAATCTGTTATTTTTCTGCGTAGATCCAGCTCTGGACTGTGCCAAAGTCAAGATGGCTTCTGAAACTGACTTGCATTTCTGTTTTGTATGAGTGAGGAAATGATTGGGTTTAGTTCGGCATTACTGAGAGCCCCATAACAGAAGTTTTCTTGTGCTCCAGGGAAGTTTGATTCAAAAAGTGTACAGCTACAACAGATGACACCAGGAGGGAGATAAACGACAACCCATCATGTACTGACCAGATAACAAGATGCAACATGATTCATTCGCAGCTGGAACATTGTCTGAGGAGAAATCTCATACTTCCAGTTTGCAGACTTGAAATGAGGTAAAGATGGCAAACACAGATATCTAAGCAGCAGAATGGCAGTGCAGTGTGTAAGAAGGCACTATAATTTCCCCGTCACCTTCACTGACCTTTCATCACCGTTGGCTCAGGCTGTACATCCATAACCTAAAGCTTTCTTTCATCACATTCCAGCCTCAAGTCGTGCAGCACTAGTTAGTGGCAACAATGCATGTGATGAAGTCAAACATAATACATCCGCATCTACTCAGGAACATTTTCATATCAGTGGAGGATAAGGTGAGGACATAAGGAAAGAGACAAAGTATTAGAGCCCATTTGACTGCTTATTGGAGCCTGTTATCCTCGGGTGGTGTGACCCAGTTTATGCCCCTGGTGCCCCCTGGTGACACACTGTAATTTGTGGTGCTGGGAAATTACTGGAGCAGGGAGACCTGGGAGACGTAGTCAATTAGGCAGGGCTGCACCTGTCTGGTGGGGGCACAGCCAGGGGCGAGCACAGTCACGGACCGCCACCTTAATCTTCACCCAGGATATCTGTGTCGTTCATAGATTTCAAAAGCTTCAGATCAGTGAGTGTATCAGAGATGGTGCTTGTGTTTTTATTTTTGAAAGCGCTCAATGTCCATCTAAATCTATGAGGCTAGGTGAATGGGTGTATACTTGAGGCAGATGGACAGAGCATCCGGCGCGCCGCGTCTTGCACACCATCTGTTCCACCTGGCTTGGAAAACATTGACAGAGCACAGCCTAATATCATGTAATGTGATTGGCTACGGTTCAAAGCCAATGGGGGGTTGGAATCAGTCGCATCAGTCTGTGACATGGTGATGATCAAGTCCAAGTGTTGCAAAACCTTCAAATTCTGCAACTCATTGATACATACACTACCAGTCAAAAGTTTGGACGCATTTTTCATTCTCTTAAAGCCATTTTGATCTAAAGGCTTATGCTTAAATGCTTGAAATTTGTTTTTAGACAAATATAAATAGTGAAGTTGATGCCTATGTATGGATTTCTTTCCAAAGCCTTTGCCTTTCCATCAAGGCAAAGTGCGGTTACTTTAGTTTTGGTCACTGCATAATTCCATTTGTGTTATTTCATAGTTTTGATGTCTTTACTAATATTCTAAAATGTGGAAAATTATAAAAATAAAGAAAAATGTGGTGTGTCCAGACTTTTGACTGGTAGTGTTTAAGGAAAGATGACACTGCAGACAATTTAAGGGAGGAAAAAGATTTTTTTTTCTTATTACATATTTATTTATATTTTCATATACTTTTTACATATTCATTTGTAATAATAACACGTATCTCTGGAGCAAGGGGAGATAGGCGGGGATGGAGGAAGGTCATGTTATGGAGGAATGTCACTTTCTTTTTTTTTAACCCATTTAATTACAAGAGCATCATATCATTATTATTCGGTCAATAATATTCACAGTCCCATTAAACAAGCTACAACAAAGATTTCCTAAAATGTAGGCTGACATATAAAACTAGCATTTTTTTTGAAACACTGGTGGATGGAAGGGGGGAATCTGGGATGACTGAGTACTGCGGGGGGACCGACTAGATAAGGGTCTGGCAGATCGTGGGACTCTTATTGTGAAAGGTGGGTGTGTACGAAAACACACCGTGGGACTGAGTGAGGTGTACAATACACACGCACACACAACATACGCACAATGGTTTCTACACAGTCATCATGCTTCAACGGGACCTCATGTTAGCCTTTTTTTCTACATCACCATCATGTTATTAGAAACAACAACCACAAGTCAGTCAAAAAAACTGCAGAAGGCAAATCCCTTCAACAATAAAGAAAGAAAAACTCAACAAAATGAGTTACCACTCTAAATGCAATAAAAAGTACTCTATGTCCTCGGAGCCACACTGAAAATTCATGACAGACATCAGACACTTTTTGGGCCATCACATCTCTCAGACGCTAGGCGAAACATTAGCATTTCTGTCCCATGGGTCCGTGGCAGGGCTTTGAAACAAAGTTGCCTACTCCTCTCTGGACTACAAACCCTATTTTTCAAAACACGGTTGTAAACAGAATCCCTTGGAGAGTGCGGTGGACTGGCCAAGAGTGCACTGCACACTAACTGGAGTCGAGCCAGGGAAAGATCCTGGCAGGCAGCAGTGGCAACAGGCCTGGGTCAAACACATAGACTCGACTGTTCTGTTGGATCACATTAGGTGCACTTGGTTAATCTTGTCAGATTTTTTGGAAAGGGGTGAGGGTTAATAGTTTGTGAACCAATTTTGTTGATTTCATTGATTAGATATACTTAAATGCCTCTAAATCATTTCAAAGAATCTTAGAAAATCTAAAAAAATGTGTAAGAAAAAAAAAAAAAAAAATCAAATCAATGGATTTGATCCAAGACCTGGTAGCTGTTGATAGGCCAACATTAATAAGGCAGCAAAATAAAAAAAAATGACAGTAAAACAGAAGTTTCTGAAAAAAAGTCACAATAAAAGAAAAAAACAAAACAAGAAAATTTGGTCTTTGGTGTTCTCTCATATTGAGAGAGAAATGTTCTGCAAAAAACAGAGGATAAATAACAGCAGGTTCCTCTGATGCCCAGTCAAATTCGAATTCAAACCTATTTGAGTTCCAAGATGAAACACTGCCTAGTGGCAAACAGCGTGAACTACAGCTCTGAAATCATGCGAGCAATACTAGGGATCCAACCGATCCAACCGATACAACGTAAAAAAACAAAACAAAAAAACATTTCACATGACATTACTTCATCCACAGGTTTGGAGGAATCCCGCACAGTGCAAATTATAAATGCCTCCAATATCAAGAACAAGTCATGAGGAAGGTATTCTTATGACATAAGTTGTGCAACGGTATCATGCATCAGATCACTTAATGTGAGACAATACGGGGAGGGGGGGGGGGGGGTTGTATTTGGACTAATTGGCCAGATGTGGCCAGGTGAGTCCAAAGACTTGGTCCTAAAATGCATATGTCACATGATTCCTGAAGACGTCCATTCAACACTTAGGTCATTTATTCTGTGGATCATTTTTATAACATCTATAATATTAACCATGTTACTCTCTCCTCTCAAGGATAACAACAACACCTGTTGACTGAAGGGCAGAGGACCTTCGCCTGTCAGTGGGGAACAGCGCTTTTGTTTCCAGTAGTGTCCCATTATAAGGTCTTCTTATATGCTGCCCCTGCATCACTGTTATATACTGTGATGACAGCACCACTCCAACAGATAACACTGCCTTGTTACAAACACGAGCAATCACATGGGGGAATAGCTTGGGGGTCGGTACTGTACTAGTGTTGACTAGTCTTTCAGAAGGGCGATGCCTCATAGGCGAATGACGGATGGGGCTTCGTTTCCCATGACAAGATATGGATGGAAGAGGGCGGGGCTTGTGAAGGTTGGCGCTTCCTTGTGACCGGACATGGAGAGGCGGGGTTGAAGCGTGTGTGAGAATTTGCTCCCTCGCTGGGAGGTGACATTGCGACAGAAGGTGGTCCTTTTCAATGAGATGGCATTTCATCGCGACCAAATGTGGAGGTTTTGGGGCCTATGTGGCCTATGTGGGCTGGTCCTTCTGCAGCGCTGAGATGTCCAGAGAAGGAGGGGCCCGCCCACTCCACTCCTTCAGCTGGCCCTCCTTGAAGAGGAGGTTGAGAGCGGGCAGGGGCACGCCGGACTCGGCCGGCGGCTGGCTGAGAGGGCCCGATATGCCGCTCTCCGGGTCAGCACTCTGGCTGCCGTCCTGCCAACACAGGGCAAAGGTCACTGGTCAGAACACATGGTGCAACAGACGGCACGTGGAGCAAGGATGAATTTTTCTGGGATGAAAATTGTAGGCAAAGGCCTGACCTAGGTAGAATGGTCTCATATAGGTAGAAGAGGCAAGATGTTGAAAACTTAAAGTTATAAATATTTAGGCAAAACACAGGCCCTATATTTACATGCATGGAGAATTAAGTTTTTAACCTGGTTTTGGGTCAATTCTAAACATTATAACTTAGAATAACCCAGGTAAGCTTGTACTCCGATTATGAGAAATCTGGTAAAACACCTGACTTACAATATTAAACATGTTACTGTGGCTTGTTAATATCTTACTCCTTTCACTTTTATACTTTGCAAACTCAGACTGGCACAGCGTTATGGGTACATTTTGATCTCATGAGACACTTACAACTGCAGCATGCCATTAATGTGAAGCAGTGCAGTGTTTTTAACTGCTTGAGAAAAGTTTGGATGTGATTGCTCAAAATACCAGCTCATCCTCATCCAGTAATGGTGCCGTGCCTTATCAAAATAAAGGAGTCCAATAGTGTAAACCTAGGGAAGCAAATGAAAGAACATGGCAACTTCTTTCCCAATGGCAGTCTTTCCCCCCCATCACTCTTAATTTCTATCTATAGATACTAGTCAAGCTGCAGCCATCACTTGCTCCAGTGGTAGCGAATTGTATCAAACTGCCAATCAGCGTGTAAAGGGTTTCATACTAAAATGCTGTAAGCCTATCCCTTTTGGGAAAAAATGTTATAGTACCTGCTGTTCACTGCTCCATTATACCATCAAATATGTTACTTTTTGGTAAATGACCCTCAACACCCAATTACCACCCTCCTTCCAGGGACGCATTTTAGCAAACACCCTTATACCTACTTTTGCAAAAATAAGGAAGTGATTATGTGTTGTGACTCTTTTACCAAACAACCTCCTCTCAAATTGTTAATTCTTCTCCATGCAGGTCTTGAAGACGCCCTCATCCGCCACAGAAACAACTTCAAGATTTTCAAACAAGCCTTATGAGTAGGAAAAAAATCTAAAGCACTCTTCTCTTTCATTTCCTATTGAAGCCTTATGAGTATTGGATTGAGAACGCTAAGTGAGGTAACAACTGATCCCTGCCTTTTGGAAACGGCAGCGTTGTACAACCTCACCCTGATTCACTTGCTTCACACCAGCAACCAATATCAGCTGGGACTGTGACTGCTGGAAATAATCATACATCATTTTGAGACACTCATACATCATTTTGGCCATTTTCAGAGAGGTTTTACAAAAAAAAGGATAGTTCTGGTGCTCATTTCTGATTTGATGAGTCATGTTCAACACAAATCTGTGACCATAAAACTCTTAAGTTAAACATTGATCATACTGGTACTAGAGCTACTGTATATTTCTTGGTGCAAGAATACTATTTAATCATTATAATTTAACTAATATTGACTCAAAATAAAAGGTTTACAGAGTATTTGCATTCTTTTTTACTATTGCTGATTTACCAGTTCATGAAAGCCATAGGCCACTCGAGGGAGTGCACTGTGCTTCACATCATGCCGAACAAAACCTCTTGCCTGTCACAGCCTCTTGTAGCTCACTGTTTGACTGGAAATTTGAATGGGGTGATGACATCACTGGAGGAGGCCTTTAAATATGCCAGAAACCTTTGCTGTTTCTTCAACCGTGACCAAACTGGTTTTCAACTAGCCTGCATACTAGAGGTAGTTGTATCTGAGCTACATTAAAACAACAGTGCTGTTAAAGTCAGATATAAATGATTAATGATTATCTTGAACCTTGGTTAAAGCTGTAAAATGAAACCTTTCTTATCTCTAACTCCTCATATTCTCACTGGACCTTGTTGCTTCTTTTCCTTGCTGCAAGTCGTCTCAAGTAGCAGAAAGATGGGAGAGCGCTCTTACCTGGAATGACTGAACGAAGCTCAGCACCTTCAGTGATAGCTTTCGGCTCGAGTGAAGTAGCTCTTGTAGGCTGAAACAACCAAAAAGTTTTTTGTGAATTCAATTGTGAATTCATTTTTCTGGAGCGGGGGAATGAAAGTGGCACTGAGTGCCGTTTTACCTCTCTTTGCTGCACAGTTTGTGCGAAGCGATCTTTCGACACACTTTGCGGTTGAGCTCGGAGCTGAAGAGGGGCATGCCGAAGCACAGCTCCAATGGGACCCACTCGTCTTCAGATGACAGGGCTGAAAAACAGAGATTGGAAGGGGAAGGGAGGGATGGGGAATAAATACAGCATAAATTGTTAAGAAATCAGAGCGGCACTCAAAAAGCAAGGGACAGAATTGTCACTTATCACAGAAAAAAAAAAAACATTTTTAAACAGAATTTTAAACAAGGACATGGAAGTAGGTTTTCAAAAAAGTATTTTGCTTAATAGTTATTTTACAAGTCATCGCCCATAACAAACTGTTCCAGTCATTCCAAATGAGAATGATAGCAAGAGATTGCCCAGTTACCATTAATGGCTGAACTGCTGTATATTAAACCTAACTGGGTGCATACCATGTGACTGCAACATCCTGGGTTTGAATCCGGCCCAGAGCCTTTGTTGCATGTCATTCCCCTCTCACGCCTGTCTTTCTCTACTTTCAACTATCTAATTAAGGTAAAAATGCCCAAAACATAATCGGAAAACATCTATATACAGTATAAACCAAAAAAAGAAAGACCTACTGTCCGTTTTTCCTTTGCCTTCTCCGTTGTTCTCCTCCGTCACCAGCTCAAAGGACTCAGTGCTGCCGTTGGTGTCCAGGCCTCCGCCGAGATGAGTGTCTCCTTGGAGACGAACAACAACTTTCAATCAGCATTAAGGCATCGAAGGCCTGATTCTGGGAAATTGATTACGGCTAAATTACAGCTTGAATGACCTTCAATTAAGAAGCTCAATTATATGCACAACTTCAATCCAAGCTTTGACTTAATTTGTGTAGATTTGTTTTGTTATTGCTGAATAAAGACCATGGGTTTGTCCATTAAAATAAATTGTGCAGTGCATTAAAATGCTTTTATGTGCGTAGCTATCCATGTCCAACAAAATCTGTGATGGATTAGATCAACAAAATTTAATCAGAAAATCTCAAGGAAAAGGCTAAGAATGTTCGATCTACATCCATTAGCAAGGGCGATCACAGCAAGAGACACAATTATACAGACAAACAGCATAATTAAACTGGACTGCTAGCAATGCTTATCAAATTTGCACCATCAGTGCTAATGGCCATCAGAGGCAAGGACATCCTTACTAATTCAACTATATGTCTTGTCATTCAAATGCTCACATACACACACACGTACGTAGGCACACACACAAACACACAATCACACACACAGTCAGAAACACAAACTTCAAACTTCAAAAACACATTGGCCAAAAAGAGTCTGTGTCTCTCTGAACAAAAGTGAGTGTGTGATGGAATAAGGTATCATTTCAAACACAGCATGGGTCTGTTTTGGGGCCCCATATGTAGCTGAAACTGTGTGTGTGTGTGTGTGTGTGTGTGTGTGTGTGTGTGTGTGTGTGCGTGTGTGTGTGTGTCCGTGTCCTTGGCCCCCACCCCTGCAGTCAGTGGTGTCGCTGGTCCTGCGGCGGTGCCTGTTGTTGGAGTTGAGCATGGTGATGTAGCCGCACTGATGCTCCAGATCCACATGCTCCTTCAGCGTCCGCAGGGCCTTGTGCACACACATGTTGGAGTAGGAGAACTCTGCAAGGGAAGGAGAGAGGGATAGGCCACATCACTTCAACTCACATCTGGGTAAAGTTACTCTGTGACAGACATCCTGGGATTGTTTGATTTTGTATGGCAAAAATGGATCCAGTGGGAACGTCCCAAAAGTGCACTCTTGCACTCCAGACGGGCCAAACGCAAGCAATCAAAGGGATGAATAGGATTTTATGTAGATTATCTTATTGAAAAGTACAGTGTCAGTTTCATATGAAACTTATTTCTCCGGCGGATATAATATTCTGAAAGCAAAAGTATTAGGAGGATGAAGGATGAGACTCGCATTAAGTTGTTACTGTTAAGCTGGATACACTATAAAAGGATTCAAAAAGACGATTCAAAATGCGTACATAGGATGTTTGGAGAGTTAAGCCCTCAAAGCCAAAACAGTGAATATTTGAGTCACCAGAGAAAGGACCACAATTGGCTTGCTGGATTGAGGTAGTGTTAATCATTTACACACAACATGGCACTGACTGATAATCCAGCATCAATTTTAACAGTGGATAATGATATTATTATTAGCCAATAACCTATTTCTACTGTATAACCTAGGAAAGTTTGGCCTGTGCCAGTGAACCTTCAACAAACATCCCCTGACGACAAAGTCAGTCTCCCATTCATTTTCAGTGGATCAGCTCCAGGCTGTATATTAGTAAGGCATCATACATTAGTCTTCACTCTGTGGTTTTGAGCTTTGAGAGAGAATAGTACATGCTCAAAAATACTAATTTGACCAAAAGAATATCATTAAATTGAGTGGCATTCCCCTTGCAGAGTGAAATGTCTCTCCCATTACATTACGATCACCTCCATGAATTAGAAGCAAAGTCCTCAGTACTTAGCACTAAGTACAGTCAGTATATCATGAACAGATGCAGCATAGCATATAGGCTATACTACAACATCAATTACCAATTAATTTTACAGCTGTATTCACATAGCTTACCTCCTTTCAGATCCTCCTCATCGAAGGGGAATGGGATGTGAACTGTTTCTCCGTGGCCGTGCATTCCATGGCCCTGAGGGTACACATACACACACACACACAAACTTTATCAGGCATTAATGTGGCTTAAAGTTTTTCTTATGTGTGTGTGTGTGTGTGTGTGTGTGTGTGTGTGTGTGTGTGTGTGTGTGTGTGTACACGCGCTCACCTGGATCAGTACTGCAGAGTGTGTGAGGGCATCATTGAGCATGGTCAGCACGTTGGACGTAGGGACGACTCCGGGATCGTGACCCCAGGAAGTGATCAGCAACCTGTCATAAACCTGGAACAGAACACTGGTTCAACACAGGATGTTTCCACAGTAGACACCCACTGCCTTAGCTGTAACCATCGAGAATGCAGTATGATGGTAAATAGCATCATGTACTCCATCTAGTATCACTTTCCACTGTGATTTGAAGATTCTGGGATTTACCAAATTAAGTTTCTACAAGTAATAAATAATAATCTTATTAAATAATCTTACTAGTATTGCTTACATTAGTGGTTCATTCTAGGAAGTGAGAAAGAAAGATGTAGAGGAGGAATAACCCCTCCTCACATGCTTCCAATCTGACACGTCAACGTCATGCTCAAGGTGCTCAAGGTGGGATAATGACAGATCATGTGTCTACTAATCTGATGTCATCACCCATTCCACTGTGCAAAACATTAACATCAAAGATTTTAAATGAAATTCAAAGTTCCCACTGTGGCCCTGATGTAAAATTCCATGATTAAGTAAGAGCGCTTCCATGACCTAAAAATGTTATTCCTTCCTGGTTTGTTAATGTTGTTTTTAGCTGAGAAATGTAAACAGTCTGGTTTCTACTACAGTTAGGAAAGAAAAACAGCTGAAAACCACCATCTAATGCAATGAATGTGCGAAACAAGTGGGAAAATACATGCTGCTATATTGCTGTAAAGTGACCCATTTGTAAAATTCCTTGATATTCCCTGACTTCCCTAGAGAATTTCTCAAATTCCCTGATGTTCCCTGTCTGGAATACACCTCACAAAATTCCATAATATTCCAGAAATTCCCTGGAAGTTGGAAAATGCAGGATGCATGTTGCAGTGTGGCTGTGATCATGATGCACCTGGTGCTTTGTTAACGAATGAAGGTTGAGAGCAACAAAGGAAGCCGTCTTGGATTTGCTTCAGACTACCTGGTCCTCAAATCAAAATGGCAAGGTCACACTTTAAAAAAGAGGTAGGTGTCAAACAAGACTGAAGAAATATCCAATCAGGTCTTCAGTCTGACACTGAATATGTCTTGATTTTTACTAGCAACGTGTGGCTTTTCTTATCATATATGTGGATTTTCTTATCTGACCTCAAAGAGGTATCTAGTCTAGGAAAGACTTCTTTTTATCTGTGTACACTCACACACACACAAACTCAAACTCAGACTTAAATTCAAACTCACACAGCAGTTTGGACTAACCTGGAATATGTCTAGTAGTTTGGACTAACCTGGAATATGTCTGGTAGTTTGGACTAACCTGGAATATGTCTGGTAGTTTGGACTAACCTGGAATAATATGTCTGATACTTCAGACTAACCTGGAATATGTCTGGTAGTTTGCGGAGCCTGGAGCCCTTGGAGAGCAACAGAGACGGCGGGCCTTGGCCGGTCACATGGTACAGGTACAGCTTGAACCAGATGGAGCTCACCTCAGGGATGGCCGGGCCAATGTGCTGCGGGGACACACACACACACACACACACACAAACACACACACACACACACACACACACACACAACGTATACACAAATTTAAGTGCACAGAAGCGTAAATAATGTATGCATATGTACACACTCACACAGACACACTTTTTCTGTCTCATTTCTCACATACACACAGAATTTAAAATCAAACAAAAAGCAAAAAAAGCCAAAAGAAAATTCTGGTTTGTGTTATCTCACAGGATTAGGAACCTTCATTCTCTGTGTTGTTCTTCTGTCAGAGAGTATAAATTGAAACTGTTAGAGATGTGAATAGGAAAAAAAAGCACAAAGAAAACAATTCATCGATTCCCATTTCACTGAGTCCCAGCAGTCTGAGAATAAACAGCAGCATGAATGGCACAACAAGAGTTTAACTTCTCTCTCTCTCTTTCTGTGTCTGCGCTCAGCCAGAAAGCTGGAGCATGGCCAGGCAGTGGAATTGCTTATGAGTCTTTCTCTCTCTCTGTAGCTTTGTTGTTGGGGGCAATTGCAGGCTGGGTGTTCACACAACACATACACGCAGTCACACACCTCCCCAGGCTGTACACACTGCACACATAAGAGTATACACACAGCAAACACACACCCACAAAACAGATATCTCTACATCCCCAACACACACGCCACTTGATCCAACTTCCCAGCCTGCCACAGAGCATCCTCCAGGCTTCAGTACCTGAGGCGTGCAGCTGCTGATGGGCCTGATCTCGTTGCTGAGCGGCGCCATGGAGACCAGTAGCTTGTAGTTCTTGTTGAGGACGCGGCTGCAGGTGGCCTGGTCCAGACCCAGCAGACTCTCACAGCGCAGCATGTCCAAGGGGAAACCTAGAGGGGGAAGAAACGAGGGGGCGGAGAGACAGAGGAATTTGGTATGTGGAGTAGACTGAGAGCCAAGTGAGAGTGATTGGGTCTTTCTGAACATGCCTTCTTGTGTCCTCCATGATGTGCTTGATGTAACATTGAACTTCCGAGGTACGATTCCAAAACAACAGAACGGCAAGAACAAAGGGCAGATAAAGATCCCAGAAGTTTACTCGGTCAGTCGAGGAAGCATCAGATGGTGATTTGGTCGATGAGGATGAATGGGCAGCCCAAAGATTCATTGCGAGAACAATCATGTCCAAAAAGCGCCACAGTCTATAGCACAGAGCCAGTTTTAATTGATTGCGTGACTTCAAGTACACAGTCCATCCCAAACTATAAAGATGCGTTCTCTGTGCTCATGTTCTTCAGAAGATTGTTTTCTCCAAGACAACTTGGGAAGAACGTTCTCCACAAGAATACAAGTATCGACTTGGATCGGCATTCTTGGATCTGATAATCACCTACTAGCTCTGGACTTACTAAGTGACAGATATAAAGTATATCAATGCACTGATATGAACTGCTGATATTGCCCTTTCACAGACAATTCAATCAGGGTATAGTTCTGTGGATATTTCCACCATCACTTAAATTTAGTGAAAGAGGTTTAGGCACTAATGTTTTACACTGATTCTACAACCTAGAGAAGAACAATCATTTACAAAACACAGTTTATGCAGTCTGATCGCCATTTTCGTTTTATCTCAGTCTACAGTAGGTTATGATGATGATTTGTTTATGATGAATAATTTAAGTTAACCATTCAACTTCACTGCTAATTCAGGAGTGCAGTGCTGAAGCAATAAAGAAGACCAGAGTGGCAATCTGTTGGCAATTCACAAAATTTGTTTTTGTTGGCAAGACAAACTTTCCTCTGTTCCTAAGTGAACAATTATCAACGTCACTACTAGACTCAAAAATCCTGTATTAGTAGGGGCTTAGTTTGAGCCAACGGGCTCTCACAGCGCAGACCATCCAGAAGAAGCCTAGGAGAGCAGATGAGGAGGATTGAGAGATAGACAATCAGAACTGAGGCACCCAGCCAACTCAAACAAACAGCATCTGGTGGCACAATGGTAACTACAAGGAGATTTGCTTTGTTGTGGTTGAAGGAGTTACTCTCTGCTGCTCCCCCTGGGGACACTAGTCAAAAAATACAGCTTTATTATGGATTCAGTGTGTGCCACTATCCAGAAATACACCACCATATTCAACAGAAACCGTCCAGAATTAGACAGGTGTAAGGCAGACAGACAGCTGAGAGTGACAGCAGTAATGACATGGTGCAGTCTGTCTGCCACAACACCACAAATGGAAGAACAGCTTCCTCTTTGGTAACTCCAGAGGAGCTTCCACCCTGTTCATGAACTTTCACATGAAAATGACACTTCGATACTCATCGACCTACTAACACTAAAGGGTTAATTCAAGTGTTAAGTGGGAGTTGTTCAGCTGGGGAAGAGAGACATGACATCCAAGACTAACCCCGTCTACTTCACCACACAAAACACTGCTGTCATATGTTCTGGACTGTCTGATGAGCCAGTGGCAGTGATTCAGCTTCTGCACATTTGGGTCACAGTTTGGGGTGACTGGTTGGGATTTTACTAATTGGCATACAGAAAAACAAAGCACTTCCAGTAACAAGACAGTCAATTAGATTTAGGTCAGAAAAATATTTGCGGTTCCATACCAGAGTAGATTTGGCATTTTATACATTTTTACTTTCTATTTTTTGAGAAGCCTCCATCTCCTTCAAGAGAATCCAGACACCTCAAGCCTACAACCATCAGTAGAAACATCTAGTAGAGGCGGACCACTTTCATCGATTCTGGACCTAAATTTCATAAGACTTGAATCAACTGCTTGCTCACAATTCAAGTCACAAAGATGTAGGCAAGACTGATCCTGCGCTTTGAATGTCACACACACACAGTTAATGTCAGATGACAATGTCACCAAGACAACTTCCTGTACACGCACACACGCACACGCACACACGCACACACGCACACGCACACACGCACACACACACCTAAATCACTCTGCACACAGTTCTCACCCTCAATTCCGGTTGTGGCTAACCAGCCTGGCTGATATCTGCAGTTTTGACAGTGTGTCTGCAACATCATTACAAAATGATGACTGTATTTTTATCATTAATCATGTTATGTCAGCAGAAAACTAATTGCAGACAACACAGAGGGAGCAAGGGAATTGTGTGCAGGCTTACATAGAAGTAGACATCTAGGTCTTGTGTGATGTTACCTATACTGGGTATGAGAGGGAGTGTGACAGGTCACTGTGTAGGTACCTATGTTAGGTATATCGGGCCCCTGGTCCTGAGTGAGTTCCTTGTTGTAGCGCAGGAAGAGGATGGTGTTCTTCAGGGTCAGAGCGTGGTCAAAGTAGCGCTGGGCCTCGCCCTCTGCTGTGCTCTCCACCTGGGGACAGAGACCAGGAAGGAGCTTGAAGCACAGTGTGTGTGTGCACATGTATGTACTGATTCCATGTGAGCATGTATAAACATCAAGTTTTTTTTCACACATGGCCAAACATTTGGTGCCAGCACTAAGACTTTGCCTATGTGTATATCACTTTGCTACATCGAGCTAGCATCCCTTAGTGTTTCATAGCAAATGCTGGCTTCCATCAAGGTTCAGACTGAGACCTCACAAAGGGAATATGTTAAATTAATCTTTATTTTCAATGTTGGCATCATTGGTCTCACCTTTTCCAACTCAGCCAGGAAGCTGTCCAAAGTCTCGTCAGACAGCTTACCCACCTCAAACATGGTCACTGCATGGCTCTTCAGGTTCTGGTAGGAAGACAAAAACGCAGAAGAACCTAGTTAGACACAAGCTGTGGGATCTACAGTCAATGTCCAATGACGATGCTACCAAGACAACTGGCTGTGCATTTATTGTACTTGGAGATTAAAGTCATCTGTTTCTATTATGCTGTCAACATTGCAAGCTTTTGTGTTGTGTGTGTGTGTGTGTTGTGTGTGTGTGTGTGTGTGTGTGTGTGTGTGTGTGTGTGTGTGTGTGTGTGTGTGTATTCAAATCCCCTCACTGACCGGAGACAGGTTGCCCATCATGAGGAAGGCGGTGAGGGTGGAATCGAAGAGGAAGGCGATCCTCTTGGTGGGCGCAACCGGGATGCTCAGGCTGCTGACGCTGGCTGTGTCTGCTGCCGAGAGACAGAAAAACAAGACAAAAATAAAATAAATTCTGTGCAGTACCATTAGTGCATATATTAGTAAGGTTGGCCCCCATAAGGAATCAAAGCCTTAATGCTGGTACTGTGAGTATAATGCTGTACCCGTTAAACTTAAAGTGACTCCAAACAGCACAAGTGCTTTCTTGTCCCCCAACATTTCGCCCTGCTGTCTCATAAAGCAAGTTCAATATAGTCAGGCTATCTTTGCGTTAGCCAGCCACAAAACCGAACATTAACGATCCCAGATAACCAGTCTCATGAAGCTGGTTATCAGCTGGCTTTGTCAACCCAGGATTTACCTATCCAGAATGAGAGCGTTCACATGAAAGAGGCGGGGTTGGTACCAAACAGCCAATCACATGCAACATGGACAGATCCAGATCAGTGGATTTACTCATCACTGTCGTTAAGTTGTTGCAGCAGCAAAAGTAATAGGATTCAGTGGGGAAAAGGAAATATCATATAAGCACACCTAAAATATAACAAAAAAAGAATCAAACAATAAAAACAATACACTATAAATAATTTTGGGATTATGTAAACATGTTGCCAACAATTTTAACACGTTAAGTAGATTGTAAAAGTGTGTATGGGAAAGAAATGGATTACTAACATTTGTGTCCTTCTCTCAAATAGCAGGTAGCTTACATTACTTGACCATAGTTATCAATAGTATTACATTATTTGCAGTTTGCAACACTATTACTTTTCACTGTTATGTTTTTGTATTGCTCATATTTATTCATTCTTTTTGATAGAAGCCCTCTTTCATAGCCAGAGTGGGCCAATGGCCTGGGAATGCTACAAACATGTATTATATCTGATGTAGCCTAATAAACATTATAACTCTGATATAATAAATCATCACAGAAAACAAAGTGGTTGTACCGGTCTGTAAACACAGTCACCTTGCTAACAGCCCTTCTCACTATCTGTTAATTCAATAGTTTCCCCGTATACAGTTCTTTTTATTACTTGTCACTTTCATTTGAATTAAATGTCTCTGTTCCTATCAGGATCCTGTAGGAATTGTGATTCCATGTTTCCACAGTCCTGATTGGTCAGGAGGCGGGCCTTTTATTCGTTCTGATCCCATAGTCTGAACTGAACCTGCTCCGGAGCAGGTTAGACATGCAGTAGAGGTTACCATGGTGATCTACCCCGGTTATAAGTGAGCCACCTTTGTGAGACTGAAAAGCTAGAGTTTTGGGGATGTACATATATACTTTTGCATTTGAAAATAAATCCCAGCATGCCCTGGGGTGACCCCCTGGGGCCCAATCGTGGGGCCTGTGTGAGACTGCCTGAGTCCTGCGCTACAGAGTGGAAACCCAAAGGACTGAGTGGACACATCTATTTGGGTTAACAACACACAATGTTTAAAATCGCCACTTTGAGAATATCCAATTTGTAAGTTTGAGTATCTCCATTATTCATAACAGCACCAACGGGCATTATAAAGTTAAAATGAGACCAAAATGCTATTAATGTGAGAATAGCTTTCAGACCTGTGATTCACCTTTCTTAGGGACTAATTAGCACTGTTATTTCAGAATGTTTGAAGTAACAATCACAAAGTAGTGTGTGCACATACACCACACTGTGTGTGTGTGTGTGTGTGTGTGTGTGTGTGTGTGTGTGTGTGTGTGTGTGTGTGTGTGTGTGTGTGTGTGTGTGTGTGTGTGTGTGTGTGTGTGTGTGTATTAAGCCAGGCAGCCAGACCTTGGTCCTCCAGGCTGGTGGTGTCTGTGTCGGTGGCTGAGGAGCCTCCCTCCATGACGGGACTGCCCTGCTCCCAGGACAGCAGCATCTTCTGGGGGTCCATGGTGCTCCTGGCACACAACAAACACACAGCCACACTTACTAACTACGCTACGACTCATGCACTCAAACCATGTGCGAGTTGAGTTTATTTGTCATTGTATAATTGTAGCTCCCTTCAAAATTCAGAGAATTTCCATACTGATGAGTTGCAAAAACAGATATGGAAGGAGAGATGGCAAAAAATTTACTAGATGGATATGTATGAGATGGATGAATGGATAATGAAGCCCCAAATTTGAATTTCATTTGTCTACATAAGATCCTCACATATATAAGAGTTTGCTTAATTGGAAAAAAAACAGCTTTTTGCACCTTTCATAACCAATTGTAATTCAAAATACAGGTTTGTTTTACTTCAATGTTTAAAAATATTACTATAGCTCAACTAATAAGCAAAGCAAAAAGTCTCAAATCCAGCAAATCAAAATGTAAACAAAGCCGGTGTTTCAACAGGGCCCACCATACTGCTATTGCAGACTGGGATGATAAATGGATGGATGGATGGATGGATGAATGAATGCATGAGTGGATATGTGATATTAACAGATTGATGGAAAGATGGGATAGATGGATATTAAATGGCTGTATGGATGAACAGCACATACTTGAGTCTGTTGACAGAGGGGGCGCTCTTCCAGGTGGGGTGCAGCTGCTCTGAGCTGAACACCTGGCCCTTCTTCAGGGCGAAGCCCAGGCGACAGTACATGGAAACTGCATTCTGATGGGACACAGCAGAAACACAGTCGAACAGCCTTGTCCTCAATCCCACCATGCAGTGAAATGGTCTCAGAGTTTGACGTCATTAAAGGTCGTCATTAAAGGTCAAATTCTGAGACCATTCCACCTTCAGACTCTCTTATAGTGTTATTTATCACCAATCTGTGATGTTCAATACATTCCAGTAGTTATTTTATGATGAAGTGTTGTAATTCACCTTTTGGCTGTATCCACTTTCCCCTCAACCTGCCTCATCTACCTCTACTTCAGTTTTTGATTTCCTACACTTCCCAGAATGCTTTTCAACAACCTCCAGAGAATGGCCCTGGACTTTTTGTATATTTTGTGCATGTAGGTGGAAAGGGCAATAACGACAGTAACAGTAAGAGCTTGAGAGCGAGAGTTTCCAGTTGAGCGTAAGAGTCAGCTCTCAAGTGCTGAAGTGTTTCAGGGTGAATTTTCCTTTAACTACTGTCCCCCACAAAAGTGTCAAAATCCACTGTTGCTACACTGCAAAAAAAATAGCCCTTTTAACAAGTCATTTACTTAAAATCCCATCATCCTTAAAGCAAGTGAAAAAAAAATCTGGGGTGAGATACAAACATCTCACGGGGTGAGATAATATCAGTTGTTTCCAATGCAATTTCAGCTGTTTTGAGAAAGTAACAATATCTTGAAATAAGACGGACCACTCCACTACTATCAAGATAATGTGATGGACTACAGTGGAGTCCAAAAAACAACACAACAACCTAGGGCTGGGCGATATGGTTGAAATCAATATCACGATAATCATAAGGATTTTTCTCGATATCAATATATATCATATATGGTTCATGTATGCAAAATCACATTAAATAATCAAATTAATGTTCATCTCATTGAACCGAATGGTAATGTTAGGTGTGAGGTCAAACAAAACAGAAATATTCAAATAGTATTCCTACCATACCTCATTTTATGAGAGTTTTTAAGTAAAATTTGCTTGTCATCATCGATTTAGACAGCAGAAATGTGTGTCACGATATCAAAATCATATCATCACGATATGATTCCACTGAAAGACGATAAACGATAATATTGAATTATCGCCCAGTCCTACAACAACCCTTTAGTCACTTGGACGATGTCAAGTCAGAAGACGACCACTGTTCTGCACTGCCACCACATGGTCAAATTCTACTGATGTCAGTGCTGATTTGTCACAGTTGAAACGAGATTGTGAAAACTGACCAAGTACTATTTTGAGTGATGCTCACTTGATAGCCCCACAGAAACTACAATACAAAGCCATTACTCTACTCAGATGCCAGATGGCTGAAACTTCCTTAACCTGTGTACTTTCCACTTAGCAGTTGTCTGACTGGCTGCCCTTTCCATCTTTTCATTTGCTAATTTATTCAGTCTTAAACTTCCCTTGCCATCCAATCTTTTATTCAGATTGAGGAAGCCACCTCAGTCAAGTACGGTGGGCTTGATTGCTTCCTGCCCCTCAAAGCTCTCTAAGTGCATGCCGAGGTCAACTCTTAGCCATCCACTTCCATATCAATAGAAGCACAGCAATGGAAAATTGTCAAGTCACTGAGGCCATTAGGTAGTCGTTACAAAGAAAACAGTTTGACGCAAGACAGGATGGGGAAAAGTTCTGCACCAAAGAGACCTCTCAGACATCTCAATCATCTCAAAGGTTACAGGCTTTCTCTTGGAGAATCATCGCGGCTGCTACCTTCAACCGCCTCCCTCAAGTGCTGCTTTTCAGCAGGAGGAAAGCGATGGAACGGAGGGAGACGGGCGTTCAGCTCTTCACACTGGAGGTCATGCCACTGAAAGGGAGTCTGACAGAACGTGAATGGGAACTGGGGGAAACTAGGTCAAACCAATTCACCTTCAAATGGTCTTGCTCGGTCTGTGGCAGTGCTAAGGGGCATGGCGGATCTCATCTGACACAATATGTGTGTGTGAGAGGGTGTGTATCCATAAAAGAGACAGCCAAATTGTGCAGAAGTATTTGCTTGCCAGGCTACACACCATGCCAGCTTCTCCCAACAATATCAGCAAAACCGATTTGCACACAATTTCATTTGAACAGCCCGGGGCCAAAAAAAGAGACAGCAGTGCCAATGTACTGTTCTAATAAAACAATATGATATATTTAGCCTGCAAACTGCCAGCGTCTTAATTTAATAATGGCATACCTTTGGAAATCAAATGACTGTAATACTATTACCACAGGAACAAGAAACAAATACGGGTTTAATCTTTCATTGTTAAACCTCCTATGAGATTTGATGGCAAAGATAAATCTGTATATTTGGGTCCAATTAATCATTTAGCAAAAAACATATATGGTCCATTTAACTTTCAGTCTAAGCAGCCAAACCGTGTGCCTTCACGCATACTGAGAGAACGAAAGCACGTCTCCTTTCAGAATCCCATCAAAACCGCAATGGAGCCCAAGAAAATTGCCTTCTCCATTTTGTCGGTGTCAATTCTGAGAGAGGGACCACATTCCACACTTTTTCATGCTCTGGTGAAGAGGGGCATTTTAGACTATACATTACAATAGGGCTCTCACACTCCCCAGCAAGTGGATACTCACCTTCACCAAGCCCAAGTCAATCTCCAACACATTCGCCAGCTGAGAGGCACAGAAGGAGAAAGAAGATTGAGAGAAAAAAAAGAAAAAAAAATGAAAAGCTGATCAATAAACACACACAGACGCACACACAGACGCGCGCACAAACACACACACACACACACACACACACAATCATATTCAATGAGCACAGCAAGCATGCACAAAAAAAAAAGCCTACCTCCGATACGTTTGTCTGCTCATCAATGGACACAAAGATTTTGTAGAGAAGCGTTTCAAAGTAATCGCCCTGGACCCGGTTCATGACGAAGCCTTCCAGCGGCGGCACTGAGAACGGATCAGACATAAAACTTTCTCATGCCTAGGTTTTTATATGTATTTGTAATAGCACCATTAAGCCTCTTTTCAGATCAACGGACATCCATTATCCATAATGCTCGGTGATGGCTCCCCCATTGTGATTTAGATAAGACTGTTCAGAGGCTAGTCAGTAACTCAGAGGCAAATAATAGCAAGTAGGGAGAAGGAGGAGATTGGTGTGTGTACTTAAAATACCTGTATATGCGTACGTGCATGGACGTACACACACACACACACACACACACACACACACACACACACACACACACACACACACACACACACACACACACACACACACACACACACACACACACACACACACACACACACACACACACACACACACACACACACACACACACACACACACACACACACACACACACACACACACACACACACACACACACACACACACACACACACACCTGAGATGCAGCTGTCATCGGATATGGGGACATCCAAGTAGATGAAGCCACGGTTATACAAGCCTGAATGGAGAAAACAAATGTTTTATATCCCATGCAAACACACTATGCTGAACATCAGAGAATCTATCACGGTCCTGTAATCCAAAAAAAATGAGAGAACATGAAACTGTACAACAAATCGTGTTGGGAAAACCTCAAGCCAATCAAATCTCATTTAAACAGCTACTTGTATTGAAATGGGCCTAACAGAGTCTCCTGTGTTTAATTCTATTTGCTCCAGTCCACTTTTCTCCAATTTTTTCTCCAATTAACATTTAAACTGCATGGACAGATCCTCGGTCCAAATGCTCCTTCCTTGAAATTCACACCAGACCTTAAACCACAGTGTTGGCATCAGCATCCATATTCAGACTCAAAGCTGCAAGAAAACGGCATTTTGGTGGTGCCTTGCCTCTGTAATTCAATGTATTTCCAGTTGAAACGGTTTGTTAGAGCGGGACATAACGCGGGGAGACTGTTCAAAAGTGGGCGGGTTGGAACAGAACAAACGTGGAAATAGGAAAGCAGCGCAGTATATTGCATATTGCAAATTCCAGATTCTTCAAAACGAATAAATTCCAGCCACCGGGACGCAGCCATGGTGTCTTGTTTCCACTTCTGTCACTTTGAAAGCCGTTTCATGTGATGGGCGGAGGGGAGGAGTGTTCAAAAACCTGTGCTGGTATTTTTGGTTGGAATTTTTATGTATACCTGCAGGTACACCACTAAAAATACTGTGGTCTCCAGGGAGAAAAGGTAAGGATTTTGATATAAAAATTGTTTTTTTGGGGGGGTTTTTGGCAGCTACTGTTAAATGGTGTATGCTGTGATATGGAGAATTAGCTACCAAGGTGAAAAGTCATTTTTCATTTCATTGTGCCTTTAACCTGTGCAGCTGCAGTTGTTTTAACTGGTAAAGGGACGTGGGAGGGAAACTCACTGAGGACCACGTTGTACTCCATCGATCCAGCCAGCTGGGGACCAGAATCTATCATCTTATCAATGGACTTCTTCTCCGCTGGGGAACAGATCTGTAACCACACAGCAAACAGACACCATTAGGCTACACATACATATGTTTGTCTTGGCGTGTGTGTGGGTCACAAACATCTAAAATGAACACCTGTAGTGCTGCAGTGGTCGGGAGGATGATTATAATTGTGTGGATCCCTAGGTTGTCTTTCTATCTTTCACATTGTTTTTTTCTTCTGGAAGGTAGAAGATCTGGTGGGAACTTGGCAAGTCTCTATATTTAGTGAGGTGTGATCTCCACACGGTGCAGAGGCTCATGGGATGAACAGATGTAGATTGCTACGAAAGCGCGAGATGAAAATCATGCTAACGTGACCTTTTCTCACTCCATGTGAAGATCAGTAATACATGTGGGTCAAAGGAAACCAGTCCTCCCCTCGCAGTGTCTCTGCTCTATGCCTTCAACTGTTGTAAAATAAATTAAATAGTCAAACCACTGAAGATACAGTAGATGTCAATTATTTGACATCTACTGCATCAGTTGGAATTCCAAGCTCAAACTGAGAAATCACAACCACTTCACTACCGAACCTTTTGCATGTCATTCTCTCGCCCCACTCCCACCACTATATGTGTAAATATGTGTAACAATGTGCATCTTACCCATCCCAGCCTGCTATTACTACAAATAAACTAAGAACTTGTGAAAACACACATCTATCAAATTAATAGGAAATGTGGCAAAGAGAGACAAGTAATGCAGGTGTCGCACCCTGATGTCGTCCTCAGTGATGAAGCCGGTCTGTGCCACCCACCACGGCTCCACGGAGATCTCCACTGGCTTGGCCGGCAGCAGGTCACGCGCCGATTCCTGCGGAAGAATTTCTGACAAAGGAGACAAACAGGGAAGCTGGAGTCATCAACATCTACTGAAGTGAGAAGTGAAATGTTCAGATTATAATTACTGAGAGGATGATGGAAAGGAAATTCAAGAGTATTAAGAGAAGGTTGGTTATGGCGTTTTATCTTGAGCATGCTACACATTTTGGCAATTGTCATTACATGAGCTGAACAAGTTTGCTTATACGTTATTACTTTGCTGTAAGTTATTGGCCAATCTCAATAGAGTGGAAAGGGAGATACCACTTGATTAAAGATTCACACAGCATTCCTATGGCCTTAGACAGTTCACTCTAAATGTGTGAACAGGAACAAAGTGTCCATACTATAAAAACTAGAAATCTATCAGTCTAATCTATGATGTTGTCAATGAATAACCAACTTATTAAAGAAAGTTTATTTGAGTAAGATGTCTCACTTTGGAGGACCTGCACTGGTTCATCAGGTCAATGTACTGGTTTCTCCCGATGCCAAGCAGCCTCAAACCTGTGGGATGATGCGAAAATGAGTCCAACAGATTAAAACGTAATCATGCCTCAGTAATTGGCCGTGAACTTGTAGAAATCACAGCACATTAACACTATAGCAAATAAATCTGGCTGCAGTGCAGCGGGAAAGTGTCTCTGGCATTTTTCAATTATAGCCTCTCAGGCTCTTCAAAAAATGAGGGAGAGTTATAGTAAGAGGCAAAGTAAGTAAATTGGTTTCCAGAATATTTCCAACCTCATATTGGGGAGTTATTTCGGCACAAGGAGTGGTGAGAGTGACTCATCCCAGCTCCGCAGAGGGAGCAGTTGCACACACACAAATTTACACACACACCTTCTCTCATACAATCCCCTGACACACACACTGAAGCACGACCAGCCCTTCTACCAACATACACAGAGGGATCTGAGCGGATAACAATATGATACCGAGTGTGTCTGTGTGAATTTGTGTGCATTTCGTGTGCATTTTTATCTGCGGCGAAATTAGCATATGTGTCAATATTCAATATCTGAGTTAAGTTTAGTATGAGAAAATGTTACGCCTATAGCAAAAGTTTGGCGGTCATTATACTGTACAGATAAGCAAATTTTGGCCCTAAATCCCAGCCTGTCCGTGGTGGAAGGTGCCCCTCCTCTCCCCTCCCCTCTGGTGCTGAGGCCATGAAGGGGCAGAGCAAAACGTGCTGGGCCCGCTGCCAAGCCAAGCAGGGACCGGTCAGAGATGCTCGCCTTTCAGCCTCTCAACCTAGCAGAGTCCCACACACACATCCTGCTGCTTCACAGAGACACAGACACAACACACAAACACATTCACATCATCCATCCTCCCACGTAAATCTCTCTCTCTCTCGCTCTCCACACACAAACAAACACACACACACACACACACACATTCGCTGCCTCTCTCTCCCCACCCACTTCTGCATGACACACTTCCAAGCCCCCTCCAGGGAGATTAGAGGAGAGAGGCCCCTCCGAGCTCGGCTCTGACAGCCTGCTGGCAGCCTTCTGTCTCAGCAGCGTGAAGGTCCCGCTCTGCCAGGACTCAGTCCCTCCCAGGCCGCTGCCTCAGCCCGCTCCACCTGAAAGTCATGGAACCCTGCAGCTGGCCGTGCGTTTCACTTTCAGCTCTGATGCAACGGTATCAGGTTTTGCAATCATTTCTGAGGAACACAGTTCCCCAATATATTTTTGTGATGCAGGAACACATCAGAAATGTATCTTAAAGGGGCAGTTCCGTTTTTTGAGAAGCTAATTTGATTTACCATGAAATGGGATTTATTTCAGTCTATCCAAAAACCATTTGGCTAGTACTTTGGTTATTGAGATAAACAGAAAATATTAACATTTATTAGCAATACTAGGGCAGTGGGATTGAAAAACATTTCTTTGACAAATCACTGTCCATTCATATCCTAGAGTATGTTGTGAAATCGTTTGGAAATGGTTGAAAAGATGCAGCATGTGGTTTATAGAGATGTTTTTTTTATCCCAACTGACTTGCAGTAGCTTTTCTAACAAAAATTAACAAATCCTGCCTCCAGTGTCTCAAAAACAAAAGCACTGAGGCAATGACTGTTTCTGGCTAAACAAAAAAGAATTCTAGTTTAAGACAAATCAAAAATACCTCCTGAAAACCTAATCTATCGATCTGAACTATTATTTAAATAAACACACACTACACCTACTGAAGGCAATCCTTGAGTACGACACTCACTCGTTAACAACAATTGCAAACTGGGAAAATTAATATTTTTTGTTTGCCCCAATTTAGCTTGCAAAGACTCTGTTAGAAATGCAATTTTAAACTAATGGAAGAAAACATGAGCAACTGTTAAATAGGTATTTCATTATGAGTTGCCAGGGCAGCCAATATGAGTTCTGAGTTTCATAAACCAGTGTAGAGATCTGCATGCCACGCAACATGAATGTTGTACAATGCCAAATATTCCTCAAAGATCTTTAAGTTTAAAGATAAAAGAGCACTAAGGTCACACTGTACTGGGGGGAGGTTAATGTTTTGCAGCACTTCACAGTGATTGTTCCACCATTCACTGACAGCTCTTAACAAATAAGGATTGTGGACTCAGAAAAGAGACGGGAGAGAAAGGGAGAGTAGGTGTGGGAGGCACACAGGACATAGTAAATAAAGTGATTTCTACAGCATGGGAGAGAAGGTAAATTGAGAAAGAAATACAGAGAAATAGAATGGAAAAAAGAAAAAACTCACAGTCAGCAGCAGTGAAGTTGGGCAAGGAGTCGTAACTCTTCTCACTGTTCATAATATCCTGGAGGGGCAAAAAAAAGAATGAAAGAAAACGGGGGAAAGAAAAAGGGAAGAATTAAACCAATTTTTCTTCTCCCCAATCTATGCCCCTTGCGTCTGATTAATAACAGGATTAGCAGATCTGACTGCTGCACTAATTTCTACTCACCATTTTCATTAAGTGCTTAAGACGGATTATCGGAATATGACATAGCCTTCAGCAATTTAGTGTCCACAGTTACAGCTCAGTCAATTTTAGTTTCGTATACGTATGGGTGAAGCATTTTCACGCATGAGCCGAAAACTAAACGGTTTGTGTTTGTTCATGTTTATGAGTAGCATTGTAAGAAAGACCGCTGGGCATATTAGTCAAGTCTGTTCAAATGAAATGGGAAGTATCCTAAATGAGGAACAGTTAAATGGAGGTACAGTAGCTATGACCAGCACACATACTGAACGTGCAACATCGCTGGGCTCAGTCTTTCTAACATAGCTGACAATGTCAAAAGTCAAGGAGAAGTGCGCTGGTCAAAGTCTACCTCAGACTGCCGTGTGAGCCTGGTTGTGCCAGTCTCAAACAATAGATTGAGCTTTATCAGTGAGAGTGAACCGTTATGCAGACGAAGCTTAAACTGACCACAGTGCAAACAGCAAAGATTTTCTCTGGGCTTGTTTGTCCTGGACTCAGTCCTCTGTGTCTCCGCAAGCCGGTATAAGAGGCTTCATTAGACGCTGAGTGACACCTAGTGCCCGACTGACACCAAACCTATCAGCATTTGAGAAGCATTACGTTATGTTTTACTCTGAAACAGCAGAATGAGGTTCTACTCAATGCAGAATGCTTGATAGACTAGCTCAATATTTCTTCTGAATGTACTGACCCTAGGGCTTGGCAATACATGCCATGTTACACTACTTTCCCTATTTTTTTTTGACAGTGTAACGATATTTGACAGTTTTTGGCTTTTCCTACACCATTGAATGAGAAGTGCATGACTCACCGATACCAATGACTTACACATTAATCAAAATGTTTACTCTTAATGCTCTGCTTAAAACATTTTTAAAACTGTGAAATCGATTTGTAGAAAAAGAAGGTGAACATATTCTAAAAATAAATAAAACCTCAATGATAGTGTTATTGTAAAAATGCATACTTTTATGTGGATCCATTCCATTATACCCTAAAATACGGTTTATTGCCAATCCCCAGGTAAACCCTGAACTCATCGGGCATGACATCAGGAAGTCTGTTGTAAGACACACAGTGCAAATCCTTCTTATTATAATGGTTTTAGGGTAGTGTTTAGTTTTGGTCTGATGCTGTGGTCTGATTTTCAATGATGCCAAAATAGAGGACATTGATGAATTTAATCTAACAGTGACTGGATCTTCCCTAACCAATTAGAGAATCTTTACTATTGCACAATAAGAAGTCCTGCTTTGCTCCTGTTTCTTAAAGCACTGATGAAATAGTTAAAATCACCAATGTTATTGTCTTGCTCTTCAGAGGAAAGCAATGCTAGACTCCTAAAACAAGACTGATTGCCATAAACTGTTTTTCATGGTTGATACAGACGAAGGGAGTCGTGATGCTCAGACATTCCACATCATATGCAGATCTTTCCTATTCCACCCTGTTCTTTTCTATTCCATTCTGCCGTGGGGTGCAGCGTGTCGCTTACCTCCATGATTCCTATGTAATACGAGAAGGGAGTGACACGCAGCCCTTTGACCATGATGTCAGACAGGTGGTAGGGGTACAGCATCAAGTGGTCCCGGCTGTACTTCAGGAGCTCCTCGTAATACTTGCGCTCATCCTTCCTCACGTGGCGCACTACACAGAAAACACAGGCAGGTTCTCAGTCAATCTACACTGGATAAACACAGATTAAAAAAAGGAATATTGATTTTGGACAACATGCTGACAGCTCCATTATATCGCATGGGAATCAATATAATTGATCACATGAAGGTTATATTATTACATATCTATTTAAAGATCATTACGATATAATTTCCACTGAACTATTATTTAACTGGTAGTTTAAACACGTTTCTGTTAATTGAACAATGTCTGTGTCACTCATCAACTGTCCCTGTGTGCAAAGAGGGAGAGCATTTCAGTGATCCAAGAGATGTATCTGTAATTTGTATGCTGGTACAGTGAATCTGTTTGTTGCCAAGCTGAGATTTAATGGTTGACCTGATGCAGTTAGAAACACTGTTAGCCTATCTAGAAATGAGAGAGTGGGTGAACTTACTCTTGATCCGTGAAATTCCGTGAAATTCAAAGGGATAAGTAAGCTCCTTGTTTAGATTTTTAGCTTTACACTGATGAATAATGCATGGTGCAGTGTAGTACAGCATAATGTCAGTGTGTGTGTGTGTGTGTGTGTGTGTGTGTGTGTGTGTGTGTGTATGTGTGTGTGTTTCTCACGCAGGAGGGGCAGACTTGCTCACCTAGGTTATTGCGGAATCGCAGCTGATTGCGAATACTGTACAGCAGCACGTGCTTCTCATACTCGCGCTGAGAGTTTCCCAAACTCTGCAAGAAAGAAAAACACAGGAGAGGTGAAGACTGGATACACGGCAGCAGGGAGTTGGCATAGTCAAAGTCCCTTTAAGAGTAATAATACTGTCTCTGGTATAGTAACACAAAGCACTCCTGCACTCTCAAGCGCCGCTATGCACCCGCCTCCAGTTACACGACATCTTGGCATAATAGCTCAATCGTTTAGCAGGAGGTGGGATTTGTGCAACCTATTAATAGTATAACAGTCTTCATATCTTTGCACATTGCAATTATTTTGAGTAGGATAGCCCACAAGGGTGTGATTACTATAATAACAAGTGATATCCATTCGATATCATCATCATGTGGTGCCACATATCATGTCAATCTGTCATGTGATGCAAATGTAGTTAGCCACAGTCACCGTAGCTTAGCTGTAATCTAATGATGGGTAGTTATGGCTCCGGCTGAATGGTAAAACCCTGCCGCTGCAGATGAGGTTAGCAAGCCGCTCGACATTGACAGCTGCCTGGACCGCACAGAGCACGCTGTCATTGACTGTTCACCCCCAGGGGGACAGCGGTACCCACTAACCCAGCTCGGTGGGAACATACCTGTTTGACATTAGCTGGTAGCTTGGTCCACGGATAATTCTGCCTGATGTGAAATTCCACGTCCGTGTTCATTGCTAGCTAGCTGGCTAACGGCAGAATCCCACAAGACGATCAGAAACGGGCTTCTGGGCAAGTCCACACTGACTGTACCCCCCGACACCACACAGTTGAGTAGACCGACTTTCGATTCTCAGAGATTTATTGTCTAGAGATGATTTTCCTTTGCAATAAACGTCCACTTCCTTGTTGTATTTTCGAACGACCCGTTCGTCACGCTTATGGCTATATTCGTCACTTCCGGTCGAGGCGTGACCGTGGATGTGAATGGAGTGCGAGGAGGCAGATGAGAAGTGATGAGGTCATCAAACATGATCGAATATACAAACTATAATTGTCTCCCAGCTAGCTCTAAAGTGTTTGTTTGCAGTGCCATACAGCATACAACAACTGCTGTGGCAGAAGACATTATGACTTTTAAGACACAAGTTTGACAAGTTTGGTATGACTCATACCAAGATGTCAGATGGTGTTTTGGGGGGTCCATAGACTATCAGATAATGCCGGTAAGGGGGATGAGGATGACCTTTTAGAATAAGCCATTTTAGAACAAGATAACATACTAGAGAATTTGAGCAGAGTCTGGTCTTGCTGTTCACTGAACTAATTTCATTTCATTATACATTCATTATCATGGCCAGAGAGCCTTGTGTTGCTATGGCTGAAGCTCTATAGTCTATAGTCTATAGTCAAAATAAAAAGCTGTGTTCTTCTCAGTATTCTCATAGCTTTGTATGTCTATAGAAGCACTGATTCTTATAGGATTTGATTTGCAGAAGGAAGATTTTTGTAGCTGCTTCTATAAGTGATATCCATGCAATAACTGTTACAATTACAAAACATTTAGGTCTACTTTACAGCAATATTGTAGTCTTAGTTCAGTTAATTAGAACTTCATTTGTTTTCTTGTTACATAAACAAACTAAACAGAGACCATCAAAACGTCTTCAAAGATTTGGCTTTTGTAATCTCTACAAACATTCAGATTTCAAATACATTTCCAGCTCAAGAGCTGCCACACATCCTACTGTCAGTCCTGGCATCAACAGCCCTCCAGTGAATTGAAAGAATTGGGATAGGCACAACAGAGAGTGAAAAAAGTCCCCAAAGTCACTTGATTTTCTGTTGCAGGGATATCATCGGATCAAGGCTTTGGTGTTTTAAGCTGAGGCAAAATTGAAAATCAGAGTCTCCCCCATGCACCCCAACCTGTATTTTTGGGAAGTGCCCTTTGTGAGATGTTCAGCCCTGCCGCTGAAGGAGTCTGTAATACACACCATGACCTACCAGCATTAAGTTGTCACTTGGTAACCAGTAGCAGAGAGTAGGATTTCAGTGTGTGAGAAAGTCCACCAAAGCTGTGTGTGCTGCTGTCATGATGTCTGACTTGCTGACAGCTCACTTCCATGTAGCTATGTCATTCAATCTGTCCACAAGTATCTCCAATTCCTTGTCATACGCAGCTAAACAAACATGACAATAACTCATCTCGCTGCCCCAGGAGCTGCAGGATGGACAAGTGAGGGCTGCTGAAGATAAGGCCTCCTTTGCAATCTGGAGATAAAGAAATGCCTACTTAGAGATATCAACCGTAAGGAAATGGAGGCTTAAATATAAGAACTGTATCTCTTCCTGGAGAATCTGAGTGGAAATTGAAAAAAAAAAAAAAAGTAGAGCTACAGCGTAAAGGAGAAATATTTCATTACTTTTTTTTAATCTTTAATTTAATCACTGACTTCAAATAAAGTTACAGATTCTGTCCAGACTCGTTTTTATCTTTCAGCAAGGTATGAGCACATTTCTACTGTTCATCTGCTCTATATCAGCCACAAAAGTCTCTATTGCTTTTTTAATGGGGTGCTATGGTGGAAAATACTTGTAACCTAAAGAAACTCTGGATTATTAGACTGTGAGACTTACATATATACCCAGAGATAATCAGAATCCAGACTCCTTGAGGCCTGAATATACCACTACAGAGACCACAACGTATCTCCACCATGGATACTATTTGGCACCTTGGCACACACCTTGGCACAAGGCAAACAATGCCTCAAACAGGTGAATGGTTCTCCACTTATACACACGCATATACAAACAGCACCACACCTTGAGGCAAACCAAGCCTGGGTCTTTCAGCTGTTCCTCCTGATCAGGCCGGCCCATCAGCGCTACACTATATTTACCTGCTTCCTGGGTTACACAGCCCGGGGGAGGGGGGCTTAAACAGCACAGGAAGGTGGATAAGGGTCGGCAGCTCCGGGACACTTTCAGTAAACGGCATCCTTGGTGGGCTTCAGGGCTGAGCCAAGACCCCAAGATGATTCTCTCTCCCCAGGCTATTGTAAACACTCACTCCACTGGGCCCTGGCAGAGTTGTTAAGCCGGCAACTGGGTACCAAACAGCTCTGTGTCACATGAGCGGCCTGGCTGGAGTCACAGTGGCCCAGGATACTATTCTTAGCTGCAGGAATGTACACAGTGGCCTCATGGCAAGCTCCGAGAGCTCCTCACTGGAAAGCCTTGTTGTACCTCTGCTTCGCGCTCCTTCTCTCTCCATGACCACGCTGCGCACTTGACTCTCCTATTTGCTTTGGACAATGTTTTGCTATTTGGATTCCAGCTGATTTGTTTTTCTGCCTAGTCTAAGGAGACACTGCGGATATTTCTGATTTACTGAGGACAGGAGGTAAGAATTTACCAGTTGGTGCTGCTGAACTGAAAACAGATTTTACATACTTATCAATATAACACTATTGTTGTGATTTATTGTTTCAATGTGTAGTTTTCATTGTTTAACCGCACTACTCTTTAATTTGTATAGTGATATCATTACTTCAGCTGTAGGTTCCTCCTTGATTTTTTCTAGACGTTATTATTGTTCTTCATCTCAGGTCTAAGGGAGTCAGGAGTCACAGACACTGCAAATGTTTTACAGGGAGGATATTCCTAAATTAACCTTGGCATTAAGACACAATATTATTGTGACAGTTTCCCAGAAATAAAATAAATAATATTTTGTCACTAACAAACTATACAAAGGGAGATTTATTACATTATTAATGTCTAGAAACATCACCGAAAGTATCCAAAGGGTGTAAATACAATTTATCCATTAGTGTCTGACTCCTCCTAATGAATAAGCAATTTAAAATGTACATTCTGAAGCAGTCCATTATAAGAGGCTTGGGGTCTCCACCAGCACTGGTTTAACAAAGTCTGAGGAAATAATGCCAGTTGTGGAATGTCACTCATGGCCATTGGCGGTTCATAATATAGAATAATGATTAGAGGTCCAAATATATCAGACAGGGTGGGCCTGTGTGTGTGTGTGTGTGTGTGTGTGTGTGTGTGTGTGTGTGTGTGTGTGTGTGAGTGAGTAACAGTAGCTGTCGCGGGGGTGATTAGAAGACTTAGTGTTGATAATAGCCCTATGAAATTCCCCCACTCTAAACAGCAGGATCATCACAAACCCTCCAACCAGGGAGGGAGAGAGACTGAGAGGAAGAGAGAGGAAGAAGCAGAAAATATAGAAATAGCAAGAGAGACAGAGAGGAAGAGAGAAATACAGAAAGGTGGAGAGACAAAAACAGATGGCCTGTGGCATAACTCTGATAAAGTTAGCAGTGATGAGTAGCTGGATAAGGGAGATGTGGCCTAATGCTACATGGATGCATCAAGATAATTTAGGAGAAGGGGTTAAAAATAGAAAGCTGTGAGTAAGTAATCGGCACATTAGGGACAGCTGCTCTAAGAGTTCTAAGAGTTGGAGAGTGGGTTAACAAATGGAAGAGTTCACTGTCAGCTCTGCACTGTAACAGGAGGGAGGAGATGTCAAATTAGAGAAATACTAAGTGAAACTGTTCTCATATTTCTACTGGTATGCATAATCATTTTACATGATGTGAAGTTGTGGACATATAGTTCCATATAGTGAAGAATTTACAGATGACCCTAATCAATTTCTGATATCTATCAATTCAAGCATTCTCTGTAATTTACTGTGATTTCTACAGTCATTGAAAGCATTAATGCATTATGCATCATTCATTAAAAGAACTAACCCAACTTAACCTGTGTGGACCAAAGTAACAGCCTTAGAAAAAAGGAAATTCATGATGGAGCAAATAAATTAGCAGGAGGAAGGACAAGGTGTGCTAAAGTAGTTTCCCAGGCTAAGTAGCTGAGGATAGTGCTGGCAGGTGTAAGACTGTTTGATGCTGAGGGGTTGTTCCGGGTCACCAGTATTTACCGCTGGGCCCTCTGAAGGTAGGCCTAATTAAACAAAACATTTCTCATGCAGAGTAGCCACTTGATAACCCCACTTACCTGCTCTCACCCACTCACCCTCTTCTTCATCACAACATCCAAGCTAAGTTTCTACCCTCCCCACAGTTTAATACCGCAGGACAGCATAATGGTAAATCCTTTGTTTCTGTCAACCTTTCCCAATGGAAAGTAGAAATACTCAAAAACTATGATCATAACGTGATTCCTGCTTCTTTTGCCTTTCTCTCATTTCCCTCCTTCCACAGAATGGCCTGTAGATCACGTGAAGTTTTTGCTTTCAAAGACTTGGAACTTCCCTCCCATCTACTTGCCCAGCTCAACGTCCTCCGGCAGGAGCGTATCCTGACAGACGTCCTGCTTTGCACTGAGCACCGGGAGATCCCCTGCCACCGGAACATCCTGGTCTCCAGCAGCCCATACTTCCGCGCCATGTTCTGCAGCAACTTTCTGGAAAGTAGCCAGGCCCGTGTGGACCTGAAGGGAATCTCGTCAGACGTCCTCAGTGGCATTGTGGACTACGTCTACACAGGCACCATCACTATCACCATGGAGATCGTGCTCCCACTCATGCAGGCAGCATCCATGCTTCACTATGGACATCTCTTTGAGGCCTGCTCGATGTTTCTCCAGGAGCAGCTCAGTCCAGACAACTGTCTGAGCATGATACGACTTTCTGAGATCCTTCATTGCGAGAGTTTAAGGGAGAGGGCAAAAGAGATGGCTGTGAGGTGTTTCTCTGATGTGGCCGCTACAGAGGACTTCTGTGAGCTGTCCCTTCCTGAACTGATGTGTTACTTAGAAGACGACCGTCTTTGTGCAGAGGAAGAGCAGGTGTTTGAGACCCTCTTGGCGTGGATCCACCATGACCCATTCTCACGACGCGGTGCTATCCATGATCTCTTCAAGAAAGTCCGTCTTCGCTACATCCACCCAACTTACCTGTTCCAGTTTATCGCTAATGACCCATTGGTGCAGTCTTCCACCCTTTGTACCGAGATCATTGAGTCAGTGCGTCGCCTCATGCTCTCTGTCAGCACCAAGTGCAGCCGTGAGCTCAAGCCACTTTGGACCACACCGCGGCGTTACACCTGCCGAGAAACGCTGGTAGTGGTTGGAGGGCGCAAAAACAATGAACAGACTTCTCGAGAAGCGTTGCTATATGATGAGAGGACCCATCGTTGGCAGTGGTTGGCCAAGCTGCCTCTGCGCCTCTACAAAGCCGCGTACGTGTGTATTCATAGCATCCTGTATGTGGTTGGTGGGCTCAGTCTCTGCATGACATCAGGCGACAGTGCAGTCAGTGCTACAGTTTATACACTCTCCCTTAAGACCAACCAGTGGCGGACCGCTGAACCTATGTTGGAGCCACGATATGCCCACCAAAGCGTGTCCTATCTGCACTTTATATTTGTCCTAGGAGGCATTGGGGTAGACAAACAAATCTCCCACTCAGTAGAGAGGTATAACAGTATGTTTAATCAATGGGAGCCCATGGCGCCAATGCCCACACCGGTGCTGCATCCAGCAGTTGCAGCCAGTGATCAGAGGATCTATGTTTTCGGAGGGGAGGACGCCATGCAGAACCCTGTCAGGCTGATTCAGGTAGAGAAGACTTCTCGCTTCAACATTATTGGATCAACATGAAGTTCCAGTTCAACATTATTACCAATCCAATATGGCCATGGCCTTAAACAGAATTAATTGTCAATATGTGCAGATAGAAAATATATTTACTGTAAAAATCCAACACTCATGAGAAACTTCAGAATGTTTGAGTAATTATTATGTATACCAAATGTCACACAAGCGGATGGTGAATTACAATCTTATTTTTTGATGCTATAGTAAACAGGTTGGCTAATTGTCCAATGATATGTGTGGTGTGTCAATAGGTGTATCACATCTCTCGCAACCTGTGGTCCAGGCTAGAGACCAGGACAGTGAAGAATGTTTGTGCTCCTGCTGCCGTCATCGAGGACAAGATCTACATCATAGGAGGTGGGCCCAGGGAATTGTTTAGAGCCTGCTTTTTCATGTATGGAAAACAAATAGGTTGTTTTCCCTAGCTGTTACATATTTCCACATGAAAACATGTTCATGAACAGCTTTAGATATAATTTCAAAGAGAATTTTAAATGATGTATAGTGCATCTTTAAAGATGGCCTCAATGAATATTTAATTTCCAGGGTACACCAGACGAATGATAGCTTACGACACCAAAGCCAACAAATTTGTCAAGTGTGAGAATCTGAAGGAACGAAGGATGCATCACAGCGCTACAGTGATCAACAACAAGCTCTATGTGACTGGTGGACGCATCCTCAATGGTCATGATGTCATCGAGGACTCAGACTGCTTTGAGTGTTATGACCCCAAGACGGACGTGTGGACCTCGAAGGGCTCCCTGCCGTACAAGTTGTTTGACCATGGCTCCCTGCCATTGGTCTGCGTTTCCAACAGACCCAATCCACCATGACCCACCACCCAACCCAGCCACTTTGGGTCAATGCCTTGCTACATGTTCTACATCCCCCCTTTTGCCATGATTTATTGGCCTGCCTCTAGCTACAAATGGGAAACCATCTCAAACTGACTGCGTTCCTTCACGCAGCTCAGCCTCTGCCGCAACTTAGCGGCATGTTAGGCCAGGCTGGCCATCATCTGCGGCGTTTTAAATCAAAGGAGACCTCAGCTGGCAATCAGAAGTGTCATGGCTAAGGCACCTGTGGGGGAACTGAACTGAGAACCCCAGAGATAACGAGAGACAGACATACTTACACAACAAGCAGCTGTTCAGACACATACGTAATCCAAAAAAGCTCTTTCCACAGATGGCTGCAGTGTTTTGACGCTTACTAAAGGCGTTAATGCTTTAATTTCAGTCTGTGTGTCAGTTGCAGTTGAATTACCTAGAACAATTGAATGCACAGTGAATTTTGCGTCTGCTGGTAAACTGTATGGGCTCTGCTTGTCTTGTGAGACGGCAACAGACAGATCAGGCATAAAATACATAGGCACTTTAAAGAGTTTACATTCCTCCTTGACCCACATGCTTCTATCAGAGTTCACTTCCTGATGAGAACCATCAAGACAAAAGATGGACAGCTCCTCCTGTTAGCAGAGCCGCTGGCCAAGTTAGCTATGGCTGCTACCATATTTGCTGGAATGTAGCTGGGAAGGAGAATTTTGCTGAAATTAAATTATCTGGGCCAACACTAATTTAGCCAGCTTGATTTATGACTTTGGGAATTATTACTGTATCCCTCAACAAAGTATGTACATCATTCTGTCCTATGTGATGTTGTTTGACTTCCAACATTACATACTGAAAGTAGAATATGTCCAAGACTTCAGAGATGCTGTAGATTAGCCTAAGCACTGTGTATAGAAATTATTTACAGTGTTTCCTTTAGTGGTGATTTATCTTTAATTTCACCATGTGCTATTGCAGCTAGATGAAAGAACTAGTCACTGGTTCTGCAGGCAGCTATGTTGATGTGTGGACATGTGACGTTACTGCATTTGAATGCCCAAGGGTGATGCAGTGACCTACTGAAGGGCAACCATGAGAGGAAAGGGTGTTTTTAAGGGTTTACACCATGTGCTCATTTGCAAATGTAACGTGCAGAAGCATGTCCACAGATATGAAATCAAACCTTCCATTCATCTGATAAAATTCCTGTAGAAGAGAACAAACAGTTGAGAACATTGTCTTTAGATATCCAAGAAAAAACAGTGCAATTGTGCATAAACATAAACAGCTCCCAGTGGTGTGTATTGGAGTCCAAACTGAACCACACTTATTGTATGGCAACAAGTTGTAAGACACTGGCCACTGAGGCTGTGGACAGACTGTGCCTTTTCCTTCCTTAGCATGTGACACTCTTGACCCCTATGGAACAGAGATTCACCATGGTGCTCAACCAGTCCCTGTCCCTGGTAACAATCACCATGGCAACCCTATTATCACATCACTGGATCATCCTGTGGCATCCTGTGGCAGTGAATCTATTTATTTCAAATCGCATCACTGCTCAACTGCATGATGCATAATGTGTTGCTGTTACTTGCACAAAAGATAAACTTTCTCTTTAAAATGTATAATTTACCACTGTACAATGTACATGCTTACATTTTGGATATTTATTACCCTGTGTGTGCCTTGTGTTTTTAAAAGAACAATATGTTATTTGTGTATGAATGTAGTGATACTACAAAAAAATCCAGTTTCTAATTTATTGGTTTGAATCTCCCTAAAATACAAGAACAACTGATAGAATCTCTCTTTGACAGTGGTGCAGATTTTGTCTCTCTTTTACTAGACTGTCTTCAGTTGAACTAAATGGGTCTCCCTTTGTAGAGTGGCTGAGTCATGTTCCTTCATACTCAAGGGATGATTGTTGACAGTGACACAGGAACATGTTCACTGGCTATCAGGTGACACATTGGCAGCTATGCATACATCAACAGACAAGTACCAGTGCAACTTGCACTGAAATATTGGATTACATTTAACTTTGATGCAGACGTACTGTTGTATACACTGACACTGAGTCACAAAAACCAATTTACAGTCCATTCGGCATGTTATGGATACATCCCTTATGTTAGCACATGACGGTCCTGTGCCGAGCTCCTTGACCCCTCAGGGCACGTTCTGTCCATAAAGTGTGTCTGGCCTGGGAGGTCGACCTGTACAGCTCCAGTTACTAACTTCCCCTTGAGCGGCTCACTGTGTGTATGGTATGGCCTATTTGTATGCGGCCCACGGGTGAAGTTGACCTTAGGGGAAGAGATCCAGGATCAGCTTTCGCTTTTAAGTTTTAATCCTTGCCCATTAGTGGGGAAACCTTGAAACCTGCCCAAGAGCAGCGACCAAGGGCTAATTTCATCACACTCCACATTAGCAAGCCCCGACTGTCATTGGGTTAAATGGCTCCTCGTTAGCCTGGTCACTCTGAATGCCTCACAATATCCCTGTGTGTGTGTGTGTGTGTGTGTGTGTGTGTGTGTGTGTGTGTGTGTGTGTGTGTGTGTGTGTGTGTGTGGCCTGAACACCTAGAGCCTAACCAAATCATTTCAATATGGCATATGTCACCCAGCAGAATAGCTGTTCTTTAACTTTAAACCATAAACCTTCAAAGTTTGAACCTATTGAGAATATGACTGTGACCATTATGAGTAATTTGTCATCAGCTGGGTCAGCTGTCATTGGCTCCATTCAGTTAGCCAGTGCAGCATTTGACAAGAACAGCCTATGAAACTTTTTTTTATTAAGCTGCAGCTAAATACACAGCCTATTCGGACTGTTTATTGATGTGTGTTTGCTTGCTGCCTTACCATAGAAACCGGTGTGTGAGGGTCACCCTTCAGGGAGGCTGTGGCCTGGCAGGTTATTTTCAGTGCCTGTTACTAACCCATCAAGGGATAACGTTTCAATGTTAGCCCATACACGTACCCACATAAGTGTGGTTAAAAGACAAACATGCACACAGAGCAGCATGCATGCATTGCCACACACACACATACAAACAAGCAACCCCATCAGTATAAACCATACCCCATATAACCCTCATAGATTCTCCAAAACAAAACAAAGAGTATTTGAGCTCTTTCAGCTAAGGTTGAATCACCCGTTAAGTAAAGATTACTTCCACTGCAGTGACAGTTAAACATTCTTGCCACTTCTGTGTTAAAATGAGGCAGGTAAGGAATAACCACATTGAAAAATATAGTTTAAGATCACCAATGCCATCCCATGCTAGTTTTAAACAACTTTTTTAAGTCCATCTCATTAACTATGGCAGCATCAGTTCTCAACAACAGCAAACACTAGAGACGCCGTGTCTCTCCTGGTTGGATCACAGCACCCAGAGGCGCCTACACGGTGGTTGCCCATAGTGCTGTTTTGAAATACTAAGTGAGGGGTTTCCCCACTGTGTCATGTGAGAGGCTGTATTGCCTTGGCCAGGCTGTAACTTTACCCCTGTGTTAATGTGATAGACAGTGGGATTAGGAAGCTTTACCCCTACAGTATACAGCTATGGGTGAGCCATACTGCCATCCATTCCTGAGGTAACAGGTGGTTTAGAAATGCGATAGAGATAGAGATTCAGCCACCTGTGTGGTAATTTGATTCCATTTTTACTTAAATCCTAGTAAGATTACATATCAACCTTTTTAGATATGCTTGTTTTGAAATTGAAATGCAAAATGCATCAGTCATTTTTTTTTTGTGAGATTATATCACTTCAGTATATTAGTTCAAGTGTTGGTAAATGGTAAAAGTGTTATTATGTATTATATAAAGTATATTACAAAATACACTATGGGAGTCGTGTGTTGTCACATCTGAAGCTGCAGCAAATAAAGGTTTTGTCTGACCCCTATTGGGCATTACTGGGCAGTACATAAAGCTACTAAAAATGTATTTTACCACTCTCAAACATCACGTCAGAACCAACAGCAACAGTAGCTCACTGAAAATAAGCAATGGATTGAATATTAAAGTTGTGAATGGCTTTCATTTTTCTAAACACTGGAGTAAATCTAAGTGAAAAATTAAGAAATTAAGTAAAAAACAAGTACAGATTTTCAGTTGATAAGGTTAGAATGAAGTTCCACCTACAACTGAAGGTCTCAGTGTATGTGAAGTGTTTGGATGCAACACACCATTTTTTCTGAAGTCCTAACTTTTGCAGCACATATTGCAAAGATAGTTTGAATGTCAATACAGTTGTTATAATTCAATTCAATTCAATACTTTATTGCCATGTCAACACAGTTGATAGGAATTTGCCCCAGTGCAGCTTTTAAGAACAGACAAAAACAAAAAAAAAACACACGTAAATAAAATATATAAAATAAGAACAGCAAAAACAGTTATCACATTTATACATTCAAACATACATAATATGATAAAGTCCTAAATTGCTTACATTTGTCATATATCTGCACAATTGGACATGCCGATCCAATATTGACCAAGTAATACAGTGAAAAACAAATGTAATATCCTTCCTCTGCCACCTGATGTCCCCATGACCACTGGGTGATGTGTTGAAACAGAGCAACTTGCCTTTCACTGCACCTCTATCACCCCCTGCTGGTTAAAACAAGCATTCATTGAGTTAAGAGACCCTGCACTTCAAGCTTGAGGCTTTGCTCTACAACACTGCAAATTTGTGGTACTAAAATTCAACCCCACATAATATGTTCCAAATAAGAGATATTGGAGTCTTACATAAGAGTCTTGATCATTTTATTATAATTTCTTTCATAAAAAAAAAAAAAAAAAATCACAGTACAGCATGCACACATTCCTTACAGGGGTCTAAAATAATCTGGTCAGACACACTACTTCACTGGAGTATGGCATCATCATTTAACAGGCTGGGTAGGCTTTCTGCTCATTTGGTAAGAACTGTCACAAAACAATCAGATTATATGTACATGTGACTTTTTAACTTTTTTTTGTGTGTGTGTGTGTGTGTGTGTGTGTGTGTGTGTGTGTGTGTGTGTGTGTGTGTGTGTGTGTGTGTGTGTGTGTGTGTGTGTGTGAAAGAGAGAATGTGTTATTTGAAAGGACTAGTGCAGTGCTCGTTCGCTTTGAGCCCCGCTGCTGCACAGAGTATATTGAACGCGTCACGTGTCCAATCCATCACTGCACATCCTTGGGTCCCGAGCAATACACCCGCCAAGTGTGAAGTAGATCGGATGAACGGTTCTCAAGATATGCGAAGGAAACACATACAGAGATTCCTTGCTTTATAGTATGATGTACAATTCTATATGCATATTGCAATGACAGAGCCATACAGTTAAAAAACAATAGCCTACATTCAATGGGATGTTTTTTTTTTGTTATAGCCAAATACTAAAACTTGCAACCATTCACACAAACCTTCATCCATGAGGAACCCTAAGAAATGGCACTATGGACCCCCAAGAGGTGAAAAACAGAGATTTAAAAAAGAATGAAATTAAGACAAACATAAACAATACATTGGTCCATTAAAAGTGCTATTTGAGACTTAGAGGGGTATCTTAACAGGAAGTTTATAGACCATACAAAAGAAATAAAATCTCAATATATTAGATTGACACAAACCATAATAACACTAATAATAAACGTTTAAGAGAAGAATTCAAACTCAAGAGGCGCACGGAAAAACTTAAAAGAAACACGGCAAACTTATACTTCTAATATGTAAAAGCATAAAAATCAAGACCCAGGCATGACTGCGGTGTGTGTGACGATGCCAAAATGTGTCGTTTTCCTATGACGTCTAAATGAAGGCATTTCAGCTGTGCCTGTACCTGGATTTTTATACTTTTCCATACACAAAATCCAGTATAATTTTCCCATTCTTTACATCACTTAGTAAAGGTTTTTGAACATTAGAGTCAGGATTTTAAACAATTTAGATATACAGCATGTACACATTCATAACCCCACAATGCTGTGCTTCTATTGCCCAGCTTGGAACACAGCAGGGCAAGAAACCAGACCTTGGATTCCCCCTGTAATGTCCCCCCTATTTAATTTTAAATCATAAAAATGTATAATAGGTCCATAATTACAAAGGCATTCAGAAAAAAAGTTATTATTTTGGCACCAGGCACAGACTTTAATGTACATCATAACCAAGTGGCTAAAACCCACCCAGAAAAACACTATTCTTGCCCCTCAACTTGTCATCTCATCAGAGAGAATAGTAAATATGTATTTGACAAATCTCTACATTTGATGAAAACTGGCTAAAAAAAAATAAATGATGTAACATTTGGCATAATCTTGTTGGAAGGAGGAGGGAGGGGCGGGGGGGTGGCAGACAACTACCCCAGCAGACCTGACGAGTGGATCTACAGTGCATTTCTGTCAACAGACAATCGGTTGTTCTTCCTGAGTGCTAGTAGTAAACAGGAACTGGAAAACTTATTTACAGCTAAGATTTGTGTGGGGCCTTTGTACTATTTACACAATATCACTTCAACGCCTGGCCGGAAGAACCACTGTATCCTGCGACTCGTCCCACTCTCGTGCCAAATATACAGACTCTTACTTGGTTCACCATTGTGACATCAGCAGCTTTATTTACCCATGTTACCCACCCACAACATGCCCTGAATCATTACTGCCACTCACTGAAAAATGGTTCTCTCCACTGCTATCTGGCAGCCAGATGGATTACAACAAGGGGGCGTCCTGACCAGTGGTCTTTTTCACGAGCATCACAGCAAAGCATGCCAACTTTTCCTGAGAGGGGGTAAGGTATGAGAACCCTTACTAACTTTGGGGTGGTGGACTGGGTTCATGGTCACTTGTGATTTTTATTATTTTACTTTTTTTAACCATTTACAAACACTGCAGTGAACCTACAAATGACCAGTCAGCCTCAACCTAGATCAAATAAGATGGTTTTTTTTTTTTTACCCTGGCAAGATCCTTTAGAGGAGGGGGGTGAATGAAAGGAGGGAAGCGTACATGGTGGTTCCTACTTTCTACACCTCATTGATGGTGCGCTCCGAGGGCCTGAAGTTGGTCGAGCTGGATGACGAAATGTAGAAGGACTGGGTTTTGCGGTTGAGACGGGCGCGCTTGGTGGCCACGGACAGGCTGCGCTTGCTGGAGGAGATGATCTCCGTGATGAACTTTTTGCAGTCCACGCAGACCTCCATGGAGGCCCAGTCCTCAGTCAGCTCCTTGGGAAGCTCAGGCTCGTCCTGCGACCTGCCCTCCTTGCTGCCACTGCTGCCGTGCTTCGACAACCTGAGGACAGAGAGAAAAGAGGATGTGTCTGTAAGATCTGACGGATCCCAGCCTGTTGCTAGACATAGGGTGGCATTATGGCTGACTTTGTCCAGTATATATATATATATATTATATGAAAAAAACAGGGGATTCTGCAGTGACATACTTGTAAACAGTCCTGCGTAGGCTGTGTCGGTTGTGTCCGGATGCAAACGGGGTCTTTTCTGGCTGAGCGGGGGCAGAGGCTGCACTTGCCTCTTCCTTAGCCATGGCACTGGGGCCCAACGAATAGATGGGCAAGGTGGAGTAGGGCTTAGATGGCAGCCGCATCTGAGGTAAAAATGATGAAATTAAATGAAATGCTATTGAAAACTGCTTTTGCAACTGTGGCTTGATGCCTGGGTCCAGACCTTTGAATCCGCCCACTCAAACGAGTTGACCGATTCTGGTCTGGCATCGTGACATGAAACAGCGGTTTCTCTGTTGAAAAATGATCGGTCCAATGGGACTAACTATTAGCCAATCAGCGCCACGGGCGGGACTAACGCCGTTGTCAAGCTGTTGTCAAGTGTTGTCAAGCTGTGCGCCGGAACCAAGGAGGAGTAATAACAACTAGGGATGTGCGCGATTAGTCGACTAGTCGTTTAAACGTTTCTACCCTCACTAATCGGCACCAGAAATACTAGTCGGTTAAACTAATTATTAATAATGTACGCCGCTTAACTGTTGCGTCTAAGATGTTACGCAGCCACCTGCCACTAGCCGGGGCTGCAGCCCCAGCAGGTGGTTATGCCCGGACGTAAAGGTGGAAAGTGGGACCGGACAGAGATGACATCTCCAGCGCGGTTTGGCAGTATTTTGATCTAGAAAAAGAAAATAAGGTTGTAAACCTGTATCTCACCTAACGAAGATCCACTTGTGTGGTGGTGCGGGAAAACGCGACGCTTTCCAAAACTATGCCGGCTTCAAGTCACTATCTCTGTGTGCCTGCAACATCTGTTCCAGCTGAGAGTTTTTTCAGCTGCTGGACTTATTGTTAATAGACTGAGGTCTCGCCTTTCACCCGAACATGTTGACATGTTGATTTCGCTGAACAAAAATGTTTCGTCAGTTGAGTAAGTAGGCCTACCACGTTGTGTGTGTGTGTGTGTGTGTGTGTACCTGCTGTTTGAAGCTGATTGCCAACAGCACGCCGTTGTTGCATAGCCTAATAATCTAATGTCACGTCGATCAGTAGGCCTAATTGTTATTTTTTTGTAGGCCTATTATTGGTAGTTTTTCTGATGACAGGTTATTATTTTTTAATATTTTTTATTATTATTTTAAATGTTATTTGTTAACTTTTATTTAGTGAGTTGTCATGTCGTTTGTAATGTACAACGTTCATAATAAACGGCGCAAAGTGCCACAGTTATTGAAGAATATTAACGGTTTCAAATGGCTCTTAAATACATGCAATATTTTTTCGGACAGCGTTTTAATCTTATAGATTAAATTGTGCTCATTTTTGACTGTTTTCTGAGTGTTTTCTTACTTTTAGACTAGTCGACTAGTCTACATTTAAATTTCCGTTTAATCGACAGGGAAATTAGTTGTTAGGAACAGCCCTAATAACAACAATGGCGACCGCTATAGACAAGATAGACGCTGCTATCGAGGCTGTTCTAAATCTATTAAAGTACCAATTACTTTGAATTCCGAACAGCACTCTGCTTTGAAGGCTTTTATTCAAAGGGGAGATGTTTTTTTCGCATCAGTGTTGACTTAAAATGACATTAGATTCAGGTGGATACACTGGTCTCTAGTGATTGTTTAGGGAAAATCGAATCCCCCTCCCCCATGGAAATCGGTTAGAGTGGAGGCAATGCCAAACTGAAGATGGAAATGGAGTGTAATGAGTTGACAATTCTGTCTGATATCAGGCAATGATGCAACTGCAGCTTTATGCACCATCTGTTAGTGTTCATGAAGCAGCTGACAGGTGTCAAGAGTGTCGACACATCTTGAAGCGAGTGTTCGAGAGTGTGTTAAAGAGAAGTCAAGAGCCACCTACCTTTTTACAGCATTGGGAGCACACAGGCCTAGAGAGGAAGATAAAATAGTTTTTAGTTAAGCATTCCTGGACTGCTGCTACACTTCAGTAGAGTAAAAAGATGACCTTTTGTTCTAGTAATAGTGGTTCAACTTACCGTTTGCAGAACTGGCATGTGTAGGACCAGGTAAACAAGGAGAACCTCTTGGTCCGACATGAAAAGCAAACCTAGAGAGGAGAGGATGGGTGAGGAAATCTGTTGCATTTGAATGGCTTTGGGAAATGATCACTCTGAAGACAAAATCTACCCGTCTTTGGGACAGCATTGAAACTCGGACAGAAGCTACGGAGGATTTGTACCTTTCCTTTCTTGAGGGCGTTGTAGATGTCCTTGTACTGCTGAAACTTCTCCAGCTCGGCCTTGACCAGAACCTGTCTGATGTGCATCACCTCCTCCACCGTCAGAGCCAGGCACTCCACTGGGTAGCAGAACTCCTCCTGGAGGGAGAGACACGTCACATTAGGAAACTACCCTTACACATGTAGATGACTAAACAGATGTCCCATGTGCCAGTGCAATAGCAAGAGGTGATTGTCAAGGAAATGAGGTCAACACCATGTGAATGCAGCGGAATACAAAAAACAAGGGATACAGTCATGCTGAATCACCCAAAATATAGGCACCCTTTACCTGTAGACAAACATGTTAGGAGATGATAAAGTTGAAAATGAAAGTCTTCCACCCCCCGTCTGATGCAATACAAACAATACATGATGCTTCCACTGACATGAAGATGCAATCATGAAGAACAGGAATAGAGGGCTTTCAGGTGACATAACACGCCTGCCAGGTGCCATATTGGAGGTCCACAGCTCTTGGCTACAACAGCTGATTGTATTTCTAAACTTAGGACTCGACCAACTCAACAGTATGGCATAGACAAGGTTGATTTCTTTTCTCAAGTTACAAGTGCTTTTGAGTAGAAAATGGGGCTAGAGAAGCTAGGACTAAAGGCAACACTGTTTACTTTGTCACAGTAACCGTAATTTGGAAAGAAATCTTCCTCATCGGACCATTCACTTTTTTTATAAAGTTACTGAATAGACCCACACCACAACTATGTTTCCCATATATCTCTTTATTTCTAGCCTGGATAATATTTAACCATTATTTGCACACAGCCAATAATCCAGTGGCCCACCATCATGGCGCTAGCTTTCATCGCTAGGAGATTTGTGACACGGCAGCCTCTTTAATTTGCTCGATATGGCATGGTTTTCCTGTGGTAAGTTTTTCCATTCAAATAATTGGTCATGACACAAGGTCTCATTCAACGGATTTATGTCAAAATAAAACGCCTCACTCAGTAGCCCTGATGAACCTTAATGATTTGCATCTGTTGAACTGGATGGTATTATGGACGGGTTCCCCACACCGTGTTAGTATAAGAGTTCAGAGGTGCTTTTGATGATGCAATTGGATGATATATAGCAACAGTGACGTACCCCACCCTGAGCACCGCTGTCGGCTTCCACCTGACCAGCAGACAGAGGGAACATGACATTCAAACATAAACAGAACCTTCTATTCCAACAAGCTAATCACATAATATGCTTAAGAAGGTATAATATAAGACCTGCATGAATCTATTTGAGGCAGTCAGGACAGCTGGGAGTTACATCATACACCTAGACCTAGTTACACCAGTCTCTGAACCTTAACCTTAACAGGGTGGGATAATGATAAGGAATAATCTACAAAAACACAATGTAAACTATAGTTTTTTAAAGTGTGCCTAACCTTTCTATATTCCGATTCATACATTATTAATTAAACTCAGTCCCTGCATGGACTCAAATTGTAAATAAACAATGCAATTATTTTAACTCATATTATGGCATCAAGTCTAATTCAATAAGCAACACTGTAGTGCCAGTCCCATGATGGGACAATCTACTGAGATGGCAGCATCCATCTGATGACTGGACTGACAAAGAGTGCATTCTTTCTGGTCATATTTTCCATCATACACAGTGTGGGTCAGTGATAACAGCTGGTGCCCACTGATGCTGTAATGGTCAGGACCCCTGTCTCTGGACCCACATGTATCCCTGCTGGCCTACGATTGAATCCTGCCCCTAATCTGTCTGCCTCTTAGCTTTCTCACTGTCTTAATAAAGAAAAAAATTCAAAACATTCTATATAATAAAACATAAGAACTGACAGACAGACAGAAGATTGACCAGGTTACCTTGGTGCTGGGATCCGACATCAGCTGCAGCATTATATAAAAAAGGAAACAACTAATTAAGTCTTTGGGAGAACAAGACAGCTAACCAATGTAACCATAATAATGAGATATACTATGGGAACTGGCAGGGAAGGGAAGGAGAGCTGCAGGCCAAGGACAAAGGCTTTACTGTTTGCTGTACATGCCATTAGGAAAGCTAAACTCCTATGTGAAAGGCGGAAAACGTGTATGAGCACGTGTGTGTGTATAAAAACACATGAGAAATTCTGCCTCTGCTTAAATCAATTACTGTTTGGTTTCATCAAGCAAAAGGATGACAACATTGGACTTGAATGCTTTTTGATTACACAGAAGTTGAATTATCCTGATTTTTAAAAGGTAAGAGAGGATGCAATCGCCAATTTGGGAGGTGTAATGGAAAAGTAATATAACAAATACTGTAATGAATGACTCCCAACAATAATAATAATAATATTACTTTTGAAGTGAGTAAAGAGTATTTGTTTTGATTAATAAGTCCAACATTGTTCAAAAGTGAAGTTTGAGCAGCGGGCAAGAGTGAGAGTCTCCAGCAGACTGATCACCATAGACTGTCCCTCTGGATCGTTGCTTGCTAATACCACACTCTGTCACGATAGTAACATGAGGACAATGGCCACTATTTAAAAAGCTCAGGATTTTATCTTAGATTTTAGCCCACTGGTCCTGATTGGGTGATCTCTGGTTGAACTAGGGCCTCTAGGTCGGTGCCAGTGGTCTGCCATTGTACACACGAGTGGTGGGGATGGACTACTCCATCTCCATCATTCTGCAGCCTGTCCCGTGGTTTCAATTACATCCATCAACCTCACAAAAATCAAATGACAAGCATAGGGTCACTCAGAGAGCCAATGACTTCACAGCAAACAAATGACCAGTCACAGGACAGCAGTAAATTCAACAGATATAATGTACATCGAATGTTGTTTGGTCGTTTTGAATGGGTTGCATCCATTCAAATTCTATGTGATGCCAAAGTTTATGATTGGGATTTCACAGACTAAACTCATTCAAATATATGCTTTAAGCATAATTATTGAATTATTAGCATACTTATAGCATACTTATATGCTTATTGTTCTGGCATATTCAGCATCCCATTTAGTCACATCCCATTAATGTGCATATTGATACATTGATTTACATTCCCACAAGATTAGAGGTCCTGACATCAGTGACATTTCAGGATAATTAGAAGTGTGAAACCCCATCCTTACATAACTGCCATGTGTGAGCATATTTGGAACTGAGACAAAAAAAATCTGAAATCTTCCATTAAGTTTGTGATGCCATACATTTTCAAAGTTGGGTGGCATTTTAGGAGTCTTTTAGTGAGTCTCCAGGCTTAGAGGCTTCCTTCATGCTGGCCCTGATGCTTAAATCCAATAGAATTAACCCCAGTGGTGAACTTACCAAAGACTTGGAGCTCTGTTTGGAGGGGGGCACAAAGGGACGGACACTGGTGGGGGTCTCCTTCTCGATGGAGTGTCGCCTCTGTGGAGACTGGCGCTTGTCTGGCTGCGGGGTGGCGGAGATGGGCAGGAACTTTGGCGGAGCTAGAGAGATGAGACGGAAAAGGTGAGAAAGGCATGGAAAGACCGCCGGGTGGTGTGGACATTATGAAGACTTGGCACCAAAGGTTTTGTGTCAACAAGTTAGATATGATTGGAGCTGTCAAAGAGTAGAGTATTACTGCAATCCATTCAAAGTAAGCTCTTACCCTTCTTCCCTGTGACAGACTCGGGAGACGTGTCCTCCAACAAAGATGTGGACATGCTGGAACTGCTCCGTGTCGCCTCCTCCTTTCAACCAGAAGATTATAGACATTGCATCACAAGATACTGATGGCTTGAAACTACATTGGAACTCAGATGGCAGGACAAAGCATAGTCAAATTTTCCCAAGGCATTTTAATAGGTTGGTCGTCTTTGATCTTATAGTCAGATAAGTCAGTTTAAGCATCCTCATTGGCTATGTTTACATGAATGGAGAATTCTGTTCCTAACCTGGTTATGCAGGTAACCTGGTTTTGGGTCATTGATGTAAACTCTAACTCTGTTAAGAGTAAACTAGGTAAGCTTGTACGCCAATTATGAGAACCCCGAGTAAAATGCCGGACATACTCTAATATTAAACTGGTTACTGTGGCATGTAAACATCTTACTGCATTCAGAGGGAGGGGCCAACTAAGGGCCACAGCTGCACAGGAATATGCTGTGAATTGTGCTTTTCCCTGGCAACAGGAATACTCAATTGCAAGGTAGCAAAGGTTTAGGTAAACGGCTTAACCCTGATGTGACCTTAACCAGAGTACGACCAATAGCCAGGTTACTACAATAGCATAAGGTTACTTATGCATGTAAATGTAGCTGCTGTGTAAAGCCCTTATCCTTTTCACCAAGTGCACTGACAGAGAAAGTCTACCAGATAAAGAGTTATTTATTGAGCGCAGACAATTGACATTGGGACTGCAGTCTTACGTCAGACTCTGAGCTGTCCAGCTCGGCCAGCGTGGGCGCCCTGAGCAGCCTTTTCCTCTGGCTGAGCGGCTGCACTCCGCCCCCTTGAGTCGCGGTGCCGTTGGCCAGCGACTGCGTGCTGACAGCCAACTTCCTGGGAGCATCAGGTGTGTTCATGTCTGTGGGCGGAAGATGGAGCAGTCAGTCAATCACAGGGAGAGGACAATAGGTTTTAACATATTTTTTTAACTATGTTTTGGTTTTGAACAATGATGTATTACAACGCAACCGTAAATCCCCATGTACGACCCCCCTATCTAGACAGCTGGCCATCATGTTTCCTGTGTAAACTGTGGGCGTCTTTGTACTGTGACTATGCAGGACCGCAGAGACAGTACCCACACACCACATGTTGAGCGAGATAAGCCCTTGCCATATGCTAATTTAACAGTCTTTTCCCCGCTCAATCATTTCCTCTAATTGAAGCAAACATGACTGGCAATACTTCAACATATTATATTACAAAGCAATAAAAGCCGCACAATGTTATTAACCATTTTAATATCCATCAGGTAGTCATTTCCTTGTGAATTGCACATAAATAGATTTGATATGCATGTACATGTTCAAGTACATCAAGTTGACCTGAGTTTTAGATGGTCAAACACCATCTGAGATCAGACCTCCTCTACCCGCAATGAGAATGCAGCAGTAAAGCTAATATGCAACTGCCACACTACTTCTAATGCCTAAAGAAAACAAATTATTACTCCAAAATTTTGTTTACAGATTGATGTCTTCAGTTCAGCAACGTAAAATGTGGCATCTGTGTCACATATCTGGTGACTACTCAAGACTTTTTTTCATGAAATAAATTCAAATGACAACAAGATGATACGTCTCAGTCTGGGTTCACTCAGCGAGTGAATCAAAATGCACACACGTCTTCCTACACACGGTGCGACAAGACAACACTTCATGTACTTTACCTGAGCTGCGGAACAAATCCTGAGGGGTGCTGATGCTTTTCCCTGCGCCTGCAGAGGAATCGAGGGAATATAGCCTTCAATAGGACCCCACACTCATTAACATTTTCCTCCCTAACAGCAGTCTGGTGCTACAGTGGGGAAACAACAACGATGAGCACCTTCACTCAGTTGCAGCAGGTGTGAAGTGAGGGGAAGCTGTGTAATTCTGGGTTACATTTACACACAAATACGTGTGCATAGCTGGAAAGCACAGCAAACACTTAGGGATAGGTGAGGGATTCAGACACCAAGGAGGAAGAGGAAGATGACGAGTGGGGTCACAGTGCAAAAGGTCATTCTCATACATCCACCTGCATTATGGCAGTCCTGTGAACTGCAGTGCTACATTCAGAGGCAATACTGTAGTGTGACATTCGACTATTAGGCTATGTGAGGGAAGCTGCTGTGTTATGTAATTTATCATATGGCACAGTGAGAGCGGATTAGGACGACAAGCAGACCAGGCTGGCTGCGGAGGCAGAGTGATGATCTGTAATCTCACCCTACTGGCTCTGGCTCAATGGCTATCCCTCATCACCTAGACAAGAGACAGCCTTGGTGAGTAGCTACTACAACTACAGCATTTCAAATGCTGTTCAACTTAAAACATTCATAAAATGCCTCAAATACAGAATTTCTGCTCTTCTGCAGCAATGCATTTTCATTCTACCTCTTGGTTAGCCCTGAAATAACCTCAGTTAAGACCTAACAAAACTGAGGGACAATTTCCGACAATCTGGGATTAAAGTTGCACTGCACCGACCCATCCTTCCCTCAGGTAGGTGTCTGTGTCACAGCAGCCATTGTGTGACAGTGTTGCTGCAGTAGCATGTCTGAAACACGCTTCTCACAACACAAGCATGACATGAAGGAAAAGAGGAGAGGGGCATGTGTTTAAATTAGGTAGGAGCTGGAGCAAAAACCAAAAATAGCCAGGAAGGAAACACGCATACACCAATACGCACAATGGGTAAAGCAGGAACAACTTTACCTGATGAGTCAAAACTGTAAGACATGCTAAGCGGCCGCATAACTGAAAGAAATGCCCATGTTAAACAAAAAAAGACAGAAGCAAAAGGGAGAAAAGGAAAAAGAAATCCATGAAGTCAATGAACCATCCAGATCTATGCAACATATCCCTCACAAATATACATTTTCCCTAATGAGTATATGCTCTTAACAACCTGAGTCTTAGCGGTGTAATGCTGCACCACATGCATTTGCTTTTTACAGAAAACCTGAGCAGTTTGCTGTATGTAATATTATGCAACAACTGGTCCAAGTTACCCTCCTAATTCCCCCAACAAAAGACGCCTTGTGTATTCTGTATAGATGCATTGTACACTATAGACTGAAAAAATTATTTTCCGTTACCATAATCCTATTAATGCCTTAAAATGTTTTGAAACATTATAGATTAGGAACATTGGCCAATCATGACCACCGCATACCTAACAGATTATTTATATCCTATACACTGTTTTTAGCAAATGACACAACCTGCAAAAGCAGCATTACGCAATGTAAAGGAAACAAGAGATCCATACTTTGATCTGTTAGGCTATGTCAAATCAGTTAAAACCAAAAAAAAAAACATCAGCCCAAAAAGGAACTTTTGTCATCAACCACAACAGTTTGAACTTTAGTGGTGCCAGTCTAGCAAACAATTGAAAGCCCTATGCAAGCACTCAAAATGATCCTTGTTTAAACCCCATGAAACCTCTGAGCAAATGAGTAGAACTGTGTAGGGAGGGGCAGCGCTACAGAAATCATGAAGGCTGCGGTTTAGTATGATAAATTCATTCCTCTTAAGTGTGAGATGTAAAATACTCCTTAAAGTGGCAGTATTTGTTGTGTTCTTTTTTCTTTCTATTTTACTTGATTTGATTCTTTTAATGCAGTGCATTTTGCTTGTTCTTTTATATGAATTTTATCTTTTTATCTGTCTTTTATCTGCCTTCTATTGATGTAAAGCACTTTGAGCTGCATGTTGTGTATGAAAGGTGCTATACAAATAGAGGTTATTATTATTATTACTATTATTATTGTTGTTATTAATGGCTTTGTCCTCAATTAAGGGGTTTTGCTAGTGAAGAACAGCCATGCAGAAGGAAAACAGCCACACTGGGCCGGATTAAAAACAATAAAGGGCTGTTCTGAGTTGACACATCATTTTAATAGGAGGTTCCAAGGTGTATGATTTGTGTGCAGGAGAGTGTTGCACAGGTATTTTTTTTTTATGTCTGTTTGTGCATGTATACCAATGTGTTCACAGTGTGTGTGTCTGTGTGTGTGTGTGTGTGTGTGTGTGTGTGTGTGTGTGTGTGTGTGTGTGTGTTGTGTGTGTCATAGTCTCACCCAGGCGGTTTCTGCGGATCATGTCGGGTGAGACGGGCCTGAGCTTCCTCTCAGCCTTGATGTCCTCCAGCAGTCGCTCGTGGAGGCTCCGGGGCCGCGGGGGGTGAGGTTTCAGCTTACGGGCCGAGACCTGCCATGACAACACACATGAGTGACAACACGTCTGCCATCACCAAGGAGACCAGGGAGGGGTTTCCCCCAGACCTCTGCATCATGAGTCTGTGATTTGTTAATCACATGAAGTCAACTAACTATTCTACAAATGAAGTCCATCACTGTGCTAGCATGCTTATCGGCATGGTGATGATTGGCATGCATGCATCATTAAGTCTCACATTACTCATCTGGCCTGGAACATGGATGAAAATGATCTAAATCATTCTTTGCCTCTAAACCAAATGTATGTTTTGCTCTGAGTCAGCTGTGTATACTGGATGCTGTATTGGCCCTGGTGAGGAAAAGTGGGTACTGACAGTTAATCAGCAGTGTGTTGTCTATTACTCACAGGGTTGAGAGGAGGCCTCGACCTGATGAATTCAAGAATGACCTCATGGGCACTCTTCTTTAACCTAGGAGGGATGTCTCCATTCACCTGCAGTGACATTGGTAGAGAAAGCAATTTGTTAGAGTTCTTGTCATTCTGATGTGGCTCATGATCTCTAAAAGCCTATCTAGACTCAGAGGTCTTGATAAACTGGAAAGAGCAACTACCACAAACGGCTCCTGGACTCATTTTATCATGTGCGCACCCTTGTGTATCAGTATGGCCCCTTTTGTGTTCTTACCAGGTAAGTATAGGTTTCAAAGGTCTGAGGACATTTCTGTAGAGAGCATAAAACTGCATGCAGCCCATGAATGGACAGGGAACAAAGGTTTGTTGTGCTGTGACACATCTCACAAACAGGACACATCTGGTTTTAATTGTGGCATTTCAATCAAAAGGAAGCTTCTAGTGAACTGGAATGTCCCTACAATGTTTGCGTGCCAGTTAAGTCCAACGCATTACATGAAACATTGCTAACACTATAAAGCATGCTGAACATCTGCCTATTGTCTGACAAGAATAGCAGACACTGTAGTACCTGCTTGTCCGGTAGTACACTGACGAAAATATGATCAAAATGTGTTAATCACAACAAATGACTTTACAGATGCGAATGATTGGGCCTGGGAAAACATCTAGTAAAGTGTTGTGTGTTGTGTGTTCGGAGCAAATAAATCATTTTACATCTAATCGCTGCAGAAGAAGACTAATTTTTCATTGGTTACTGGCCAAAACAAATTAGCGTCTTACTAACCCTCACTAGGAATGAAGTGAGCTTGTTATCTGGAGTAGTTGGTCAAAGGTACCAATACTAATGGTCGCCACACTTATATGCAATACCTTGACCTTAATGCAACTGTGAGAATACTTTGAAGAAGTATTTCCTCCAAGGTGCAGCACTTGCCTAATACATCTGGAGTAAAATCTTTATTTACATCCAAATTTCATGCCCAGTTTCAGCAGTGGATAAATGGTAGGAAAGTTACAAGAGAGAATAGCTAAATATAAATAAATGTGTTATGTTGGGGCTGTGCAGGTTAGTGACAGCCTCACCATGACTTTTCGCAGCTTGTAACGTTTGGAGCGGATGTCGTCCATCAGCATCTCGTACGGCGTGAGCTGGTACTCGATGGGCAGCGGGTTGTACTGGCGCTCCTGAACCTTCTTCAGCTTTACACCGTGCCGTAGGTCTCGCATCACCTGCACCCAGAAGCGTGCCTGGGGGAAAAATGTTGTGTCATGATGATTGCTGTGGTCACGATTATGACACTTACATCCAGTACTGCAGTGATGTAGTTACCAATGAATGGTCATAGACTCAGACTGTAACACATAGTGGTGTTTACTTTCTGAGATGTTACTTACCCAGTCTGCATTCTGCAGCTCGTTCAGGTCTTTAACCGGTTCGTCCCGAGCATCACCTTCCATCTTCCGAAGGTTCTAGCCATTCGTCCCAGAGGAAGAAGAAGGGTCAGGAAAAAGAAACAAAACAAAGGCAGGGAAAGGAAAAGAACGTGGGGGGGGGTGAGAAGCTTAAAGGATAAGGTCGGTGTTTTTTTAATGCATTGCTTACCGTCAACAAATCCTATGAAAATAACAAAATCAGCAATGATTTTGTTTTGCCAGCAAATCTCGTCCATGTAGCCGGTGCCCAATGAAGCCATGTCCCAGCAGGCATAGAACTCCATTGTATTAAAAAAACGATTAAATACACGTCAAAGAGCCATGCCGTTGCTCTGGGCAGCATATTTCATCATCACGATGCACCGCGCCAGATGACTTTTTTCTCAAACAACTTAATAAGCCGGTTGTAAACACTTTGCGATCTCAGGAAAGTAGTTCCGTAGCACCGAAAATAGTCCCTGGCGTAATGAAGAATTTGTTCCCATTTGAATTTGATTTGGTAATAACTACTAACACTCTGACTTTTCGTGGTAACAGTTAGCGATTTTTAAAATTGAAACTATGTCTTGAGCTCTATTTCAAGGTTTTTAGCTTACAATTGGAGCCAATTACTTCTGGGTTGACGGCTAAAAACGGTACGTGGGAAGTCAGAAAGTAACGGGAGTAGAGCAAACACATTGTTGATTTTGTTATTTTCATAGGATTTGTTGACGGTAAGCAATGCATTAAAAAACACCGGCCTTATCCTTTAATAATGTAATGACATTGAACATGTGTATTAAGGGCCACCATTGTATTCACAGCAATGAGTGAAACCTAACAACTGGTGTCAATGGCAAGCTGCCCATATTGTCATGGCGGGTTTGTTAATCGATGGCTTTTGTTTCACATGTCTGGTATCCACTTCATCATATATTGACAGCTTGCCAAGGGGGAAAAACAAATTCAATAGTCAACTAATGACTGCTTTTAATGCCCATCTCTCTGCCAGATCCTCTCTGTGGCACTTTCACCAGCTAGCTATGGAAAAGTTTTGGGTGACTAGTTCAAATGTCAAACTGGGTCAGGACAAAGGGGCAAGGTTTAGGACAGCATTCCTTGTGACATTATTTATATTTGTATCCTTTTTCATTATAATACAAGTTAGTTGCATTGTGGAGATTTTGAATTTTGTGAACGGGTATATACTCCGACAGGTGTACCTGAGTTAATCTTGAAGCACTAGTCCTTACAGCTGATTTGGTTTAGTACTGAAGCCCTGTCATTGTGATTTCACACTAGTTTTTATTTTCCTCTCTCAAAAACAGCCACATATTCTACTCCTTCATCCATCAAACACAGATATAGGAAGGTCTTGTCTCCGATTCCAGTCCTGGTTAATAAAGAGTTGTTTTAGGCCAGATGAATCAAACATGATTTGGTTATCTCTCCATGTCAGACTCTCAGATCAAAGGAAGAAAGCCTGAAGGAGCAGCTACCGACTGGCTTTTCTTCTTACTCTGTTCCCTCCGCACATCTATTCATCGCTAGTGTTGCATCTCCCCCGTTCCTTCTTCCTCAGCCTCCTCCTAGCTCCGTTGATCTGACCTTCCTCATCTAATATCCCAGTGCACCACCATATTCTCCTTTCTCTTCATCCGCCTTCTTACCCATCATTCATTCCCATTTGAGACATGGTTACATTTCACTCGTCTCTCACCCACACCCCCTCACATCTAAATGAGGGATTCAGTTTATTTCTAGATTGGCTGAAAAGACAGGAGAATCCCATGAGAAAAGTCTGACACACTGACAAAAAAAGAGAGAGAGAAAAAAAAAAAGCGAAATAAAGAGACTAACTTCCAGGTTGCCTCATTCATATGTATGTGTACTGTATGGTGATGTGTATGGTTATGTATTAGCAATTATCCTGTGACATACAGTGGTGCAGTGAGTGCAAAGCAGCCTCTATAGCCCAGTGTTTCCCTTTGTAAGCTCCTTACACTGGAGCAATTAGGCTACGCTGGCTTTTAGAATCATATATTACATAAGACGGTATGCAGGAGACATGTTTGCTACGACAGTCATAGCCAGCACCTATTGCAAACGTGTGTACATACATACACATACATACAGACACACTGTCTGCTTATCAGACGTAAATCAATCAGGGCAAGCACAATCGTACTAGTGAGTGTACAAGCACTTGACTGATGTCCTTTTTTTAAATGCTTGTGTACATATTTAATAAAGGTAGTGCCATTAAAATGGATGTACTACATCATCATTGCCAGGCACAAATTGAAAGTGTGATAGGACAATGCTGCCCCCAGGCATTTTGGAAACCAACAGCGCAGCTGTCACACCCATCTTTAAAAGTCATTCTGGAGACGGGCGACCCATGAGCGAACTGTAGGTGAGGTGAAACACATTAGAGACAAATTCAGACACACAAAACCAAAACATTCAAACGGTTTGCAGAACAATTTGCTGTGCCTTTATTACAATTAGTTGTCTGTTACTCTGGACAATTGGTAGACACTCCTGAGAAGGTCTAAGATTTATTTAGGGAATCCTTATCTTTTCGAAAACACAACAACAAAATGACATAGCTCTAATGTCAAAAACCTACTTTCCCAGAAGCATCTTACCATAGTACTAAAAGATTTATTTAGGGAATCCTTATCTTTTCGAAAACACAACAACAAAATGACATAGCTCTAATGTCAAAAACCTACTTTCCCAGAAGCATCTTACCATAGCACTAAAATCTTTGTTCTATTGACTCACAATGACTAAAGATCATCTTTGCACAAAGATATTTCTTTTTAGAAAATTCAGCACTTAAAGCCCTCTGTAACCCTAACCCTCTGCCTGCACTCTGGATATTCCCATAAGGGTTCAATGATGTTTAGATCTTGTGATTGGGGACTTCATTTGACTTCAACCTGGTATTGATAAAACCTCTATTGAATTTGTTTAGCAGTGTGCATGGGGGCATTATCATCTTGGAATATGCATCATCATGAGGGAACAGTGTTTGGTCTTGTAAAATGGTTTCATATTGCTTGGCCATTGCACAGTACACTTTTTGCTCCAAAACATGGGTCAAAAATTGAGTTCTGAAAGCCAGAAATCTTATCACCTGATAAAGTAATTGCGTCATTGATATAGATGAAACAACCCTATCAAACCTGCATAGATAGATACTGGTCATTTTGTGTTATGTGATAGCAAAATGTTACTTATTGCACCTTTAATGACTTGCTTGTGTAGCTGCCTTTGAAAGTGTCATTGGGTCATTTTAAATATGGGGCCACTACAATGTTTATGTAACGTTGCCTTCATGCTGAACAGATCTGTTTCCTAGTGTGGCATAGCGAAATCAGAGTCTGTGTGATTTGGGACACCTGGTGGCCTAACTGACCCGTGTTCAACCATCTTAATTCCACACTGCAATTACACATGCCATCCCTGGGGTTTACCAGTCCAGTAGCAAAAGGACTAAAAAGAGAGCTCGGTGCTTTCTACTGTATCCTTACATCTGCTCTGCACTTTCCAACATACCAACTTGTCCCCATCACTTTCACTTTGTTACAATTTGTTGCATTTTGCATAGGCATACTAACCTAAAAACCTATTATTGGGAACCGCGAGAAAGTTTCAGAGCGACAGAGACACAGAGCGTCTCCGTAACCATAGTAACTCAATCTCACTCCTGCCTGTGTGCAAACGGCGCGAAAGGAGAGGGAGAGACGCTGACGTCCTGATTACTCTGAGCAGCATGCATGGGAATAAATTACAATAGATTTGTGTATATTTCTTGCTGTCCCCCGATGGTCTGAATAACTCGCTGCTGCACGGTGCTGCTCTGTCTTGTCTGTCCATGCGCTGTCAGTGTCCTCTTTTCGGCGCAACGTTATCAGTTATGAATTTGTTTTTCACTGCATGAGAAAATGGACTTGTGGCGTGAGAGCATGTGAAAAGTATCAATTGTGTGAGTCTCTCGGTCAATGCGTGAGAGTTGGCAGCCCTGCTCAGACTGCTAGTTGAGTCGAGTGTGTATGCAAATTAACCTGACCGACATGCGTAACCGGTCAAAAATATTCTCGGTGGTTAACCGATTAACGGTTGACATCCCTAGTATGACTCATGGTCACTATTAACCGACTTCAGGAAGGTGAGGGTGAGAAGCAGTGGCCAAAATTAGTAAAAGTTAGTGTAAAACTCAATCATATTATTTCTGAAATAACTAAGCTACTTGCCATCATAAGTGAAGTATTAATCCTGTAGTAAATGTATTACCACACAGATTTAGAAATATTCATGAATAATCCATAAGCCATTTATTTCTATGATCCCATCTAAGGACCGTGAATTATGTATGATTTACTTCAAGTGTCACTGACTCACTTATTAATGTTGTGCTATGTTTGTTATGTATGTTATGCAATATCAACTGCTGTGGAAGACACGTTTGGACTCAGGTGGGTGAGCAGATGGCACTGCATACGCTTCCTTTGATGTGACTGATCCCCACCAGATGTATTAAGGACTAGCAGATGCCTGAGACTCTTACCTCCTTGGCACTCTTGATCTTCTCCAGGAAGGTGCGCAGCTCCCTGGTCTCAGCGTAGAGGGCACGACACACAGCCTGGTAATGGTCGGGGGCATCTGACGGGCTGGGCAGGTGGGAAGAACACAGCTGTACAGGGGAAAAGGGAAAAAAAGGAAAGAACAGTGTTATATATTGGTGCTTATGCAATAATCATCAATTAAACGTGGCCAATATACACTAGTATCTTGCATAACTGCTGCAAACATATGTAGGGCCCAGGTTCTTCAAGCTTCTAAGAATTATTTTGAGTAATGGTCACAGGTCAAATCACATGACCACTAATGTCTGAACCATTTTCAGGTTGGTATCCCCTTTCTGAGAAACATATTGTTATAAACCACTAACTTTTACTTTTTAGTTTAGTTTTACTTTTTTTGTGCTTGACCCTCCATTATTTAGTCTGAATATAGAAATCTTTCATCAGGTGACGTAACGCACCCTCTGATGGCCATATCAGAGGTCCTCAGCTCGTGGGCAACATGGTGTGAACAGCTGACTGTGTTTCTCAACGTCTCAACAGAATTCACCAGACACAGTTAATTTTAGTGCTGTTTGTGAGTAGGAAGTGATCATTTTGCCACTGATAAATCTGTTGGATTTTGTTTTGAGATAATCTCAGCTTGTTAGCTAACTAATCGTCATATCTGGTGGTCAGCTAACCATCACTGTCTTGTTGTAAACACATCTGATTTGCACACTACTTAACATAACTATTAAAGCTAGTATGGCTAGTAGTTGCATGTTAACACTAACATTGGCTATATGGCTAATGCCTGCTGGCTAGTTAGCGATCTAAAAAAAACAACTGGTTAGGTTAACTGAGCTGACTCTTGTCAAACTACAACTCAGAGTGTTTTGGATTAGAGGCGAGGGCTAAAGAGGAGACAGTTTCCTGCATCACAGTAACATAAATTTGGAAACAAAGCTGCCATATCAGACTATTCACATACTTACAGCATTACTGAGTGGATCTGCACTCCACACAACAATGTTTTTCAGGTATTTCTCTTTTTCCAGCCTGGTTGTTATATATTTAGCAATTATTTGCACACAGCCAATTCTCCACTGGACCTCCACGATGGCACCAGTTGTGGTTACTAGGACATTTGCAACTGCAAAGCCTCTGTAGCATGAGTAGAATTTGAATGGGTGCTGTACTAATATTATATTATTATAATAGTAAAATTGGTAAATAAATACTATGAACAATAATCGACTATTCTCTGTCCCCCATTCACTCTTATAACCTTTATCAACACAGTCATTGACAAATTTGCAAAGATGAAATCTAGAAAAATGAATTTGTAGGGTTGGTAAAATAAGACAGATTTGGAAAACAAATTGTTGATGTTGTTGATTGAGGGACTTACATGACTTAATGTGGTGAAAAACTGGGACTTTCTGTAGCATTATAGTTGTGAATTCAAACTGTAATCTCAGTATGCTGATAAGTAATTATTTCTCTCTGTATCAGACCTACAACATGGTTGGGTAGACACAGACATCACAACTATAGCTTGCACACCTATGCATGAAAGGCAAACTCCTCCTCCACTCCTGCTCTATAGGCTTCCCTTCTCCATCTGTTGAAATCATAGTAGGACATTTTCTGACTCTTCGGGGCTGCATTCAGAACAAAAGCCAGGCCATGCACAGCTAACATGAAACTGGTCCTTTTAACAGCGTGAACCTGATCATCCAGTGGCAGCACCTTTGGCTGATTAGCATCACCCATGCACCATTTAAAGCTCTGACCCCTGTGGTATTCTGCTGTGATGACAATGACAATAAAGGCAGCCTGGCAGAGTAATGGCAGAGCTGTCAAATTATCTCCAGAAACACAAGGAAGGAACCGGACAAATGACATTTTTCATCTCCTCCTGCTGGGCTTGGCTTGCCTCAGGAATGTCTGACTCGGCACACGTTGTCTTCTTCCTCCTCCAGTGCGTCGTCAAAAGGAAATTCACACGTAAAATGACACCGGGGCCATGAGAGTGTTTACCAACATGTTTAAAATACCTCTGCATAGGTGGTTTCCACAGTTCCTGCTACATACACAGATCTTTATCAAGCATAAACTACTGAACTGAGTATTCAAGTAGGTTAAGAAAATTCAAAGTGAAGGCAGGTTAATTAAACTAACAATTGGTGCCAGCGACATAATAATTTGGAGCAGTGGTGTTAAATCAATGGCCCGCTTTGTGATTGACTGCTTTGATATGAGGATGACAGCTAGTGTAGCCACTGCTCAGACTTCACTCCCTTACACTAAAGCAATGACCAAATCCATTCAACACATTAAACATCTCACTACTCCTCTCCTCTCTTACACTAGCAAGTCCTGTCATCTTCAGTCACCCTCAAGTCTGACCGAATCCTCACCCACCAAATCTACCTCAGCCCAACAAAACAGCAGAGTGCATGGGAAGGAAGGAGGTCAGTCAGGAATGTGCTGTTATTTAATCTAGCCATGTCATACCCACATATTATAGTACACACTCAAGAGAATGATTGTTGCAGGAATTAAGGGCTGAGCAACCAGGCTAGACACACTCTGGCAGCAAACAGCCCCAGCACTTGTGTTATACACCGGGTTCATTATATGGACGGATCAGGCCGTGAAAGTTTCTAAGCTTATTCCCCAAATACCAGTGTGTTTACACAGCTATAATTATCAGTCTCCTATTTCAGAGCTACTTGGGCAATTTTGAATGTGGAGGCCTCTACCAGGGGGATTTGCTTGGAGCTGTAGTGATGACTGTGTGTGGATGCGCTGCTCTATTAAAACAGACTCAATGCACCCAGGGAGACTGTCTGACAAGCTAAGCTCTCATTTCCTACCAGAGACACAGGCTGGGAATTTCTCATAGCTCGCAACTGGTGGAATCTAAATTAGTTGGAGATACGTCCGTGTCAGAAGCAACAATATAGGACCACAGGAAAAATGCACTAAATTCATTAGAACATGTGCATCTCAGTTTGTACTGCCCGTTTTACCAGTTTTGTTCTATGCATTTTTGCCAACTGCACTGACCAAACCAAAATGTTGCATCAGGAGGGACTTCAGAGATATGGTCCAAAGTATACTGGAGCACACGGATTAAAGGCAACAAACTTTATTGCAGGACTAACGTTTCGACGCATACTTTGGACCATATCTCTGAAGTCCCTCCTGATACAAGATTGCTCTACTCTGAGAGCACCAGACAGACCTACTATTCCTTGTGAGTTGGTTGAAGCGCATTAAACCTCTTCCTTCAAACCAAAATGTTTGAATTATGGATCGCTTTCAGCTGAGCATGGTGTTCATCTTAAAATCAGTTTCCACCTTTTTGTACACGCCCATGCCCCACCAACCTACCGTGATGATGTCTCGATAGCTGCGAATGCTGCTGACTGCGCTGGTGGTGGTAGCAGAGGCCCGGCCTTCCTCCCCCTCGCCCTCATCCTCTTCCTCGGTGGCCTCGTAGCCCTCATCGGGACAGGGGTCGCTCTCGGTCTCTGCGTTGTTGGTCATCATGTCAATCAGGTGCTCCAGCGGCGGGCTCAGTTCGCGCTCCTCATTCTCCTTGAGGCCATAGTCCAGAGCCTTGTAGATCATGATGCCCAATGAGTCTATCACCTACAGAAGGGAAAATGGGCAAATAAGATGACTTCACATTATTCTCCAATACACAATAATAAGATGTTTTTTTAGTTTTATAGACCTGGATTCAAATATTAAACAGTTATAACAAATGAAACATAAACAAATTGGACAGAATTAACAAAATATGAACATCATGTCCTAATTACAGCAATTATCGAGGGTAACAACATGATCACAGCTAATCTATTTTTTTTGTTGTTGTTTTTTTAACAAAACATTCCATCCTCCAACCCACATCCAATACACATTTCATCAGCTATCAATTTCATGCCATCCCTGTCTCAGTTAAACAAACAACTCCGCCCACAACTAACTCCATTCACCTGAGCAGACAAAATTATATTTCATGTCCTAAAGCCAGATGTGAAATGAGGCTACAATGTTCCTCCTTGCAGCATGATTATTAACATAATCTGGGGATGATTGCATCTCTGATTCCACTCATTAGGGTATGACCCATTTTTCTTCCGACCGGATCTATCATAAGTCTGCATCTGATCTTAAACTCTCAAACTACCATCAGCCCGAGACGGGACAAAGCCGTTCTTTCAGTGTGGCATTTCCAGCAGGCTCTACTCTGCCATGCCCTCTCCAAACAACTCAATCAAACCACTGCCATCAGATCAACAAGTGATCGCTTGTTGCAGCTCCAAATGTGAGCTCACTGGTCAGGTCAGCGTGGGTGTTCAGAACCAAGACAAGCAAACAAACCCAACACAGGCCAGACGACCTGGCACAATCTTCAGAAACCTCAAGACGATCAGGCTCCTATTAGGGCCAATACAACTGAAGCACGGGGCAAGTGGCCTCAAGCAGTGGTCAATGAGGAAGTAGGTATTCTGGGACAGTACCATTAAATCTTATTTTCGATTGTGGAGAGGACCTTTAACGTATTTAAAGTAAAGGAATATCTATCATGTTAGGCATTTACACCAACAGGCAGCGAGCATGTGGACACACCCCTAACTGGCCTAGCTTATATTTAGGATCAACAGCAGCTATGTTAATTTGCTATATTGCAGAAGCAACACTGCAGGTTTAGCCCATGCTAATTGCAGCAACAGAAAGCAACACCTCAAAGCATTTGCAAAATGCCTAGGATAAGGTAATAAAATCCTCAGCTAGTTGCTCCAATATGTTCTGTGTACTGCAACTTCAGCTGTGAGTCATTATCTTTTTATACAGAAAGGAGTGGAGCAACGCTGTTGACGAAGGGAGGTGCCCAAATAGAGCAGTGAGGCGAGGGGGGGTGAAGCTGGTGAGGATGGGCAAGGCTGCCTGCGCTTGAGTTAGGTGCCAGGGAACAGGTTGTGGTGTCTGGGAGGGTGGTGCGCTGAAGGGAGGGGTGTTGACTGAGCATGTTTGGGCTTATTGGCTTTAGCACATTAGATGAAAAATCATTACATAACTGACAAATGTGCCATTCCATATTGTGTTTGTACAAAAAAATACCAATACTTGAAACCATTAAATCAGAATGATCATTTATTTTGGGCTGGGGAGTTCTACTGTTATCAATTATCAGCCATCTCTGTATGCTGGTTGATAATCCTGCGCCAGTGCTAAAAAAAAAAATCCTATTCCTTGGTGTCTTATTATGTAACCTTATAATCCATCTGTAGGCCAACGTGCGCTCTAGGGGGCAGAGCTGCTAGGAGATGTCAGAATGACCGTCAGCGTAGGGGGTCTCACTGGCTACATGGATGCAAAGATTTATATTGGACAGCATCTCATCAGTGCTTACACAAATGCATAAAGCCATACAGCCATGGTCTGTAGGAAACAAAGCAAAATAGCTTGAAATATTAAGCCTCAATAATCATACTGGAAACAGTATCACCTCCACTCCTAATCTTAGCAGTTGGGAAGTAGTTGCACTGGACTAGGTATACACACAATTATTGTGGAACACTTGTTATATTGTCAAGGCACGAGCAGCTAGACAACAGTTATTGTTTAGCAAAGAATCCAATTTCCCTGCCAACACCTCTGTTGAACCAGAAATAGCTTGTAAAATGTAATTTTCCAGTGGCTCAGCAGTAGGTAGCACAGTAAAGCTCACTGTTCAATAATCATTAATAAAACATTGTACAATAATCTGGTTTATGCGAGCTAGAAAAAGCCCAGAGTACTGCTGCAAACCACAAATAAGCACAGCTTGGACCCACTGTGCCAAAAACACAGCTCAGTCCGGAGAGTGGGTCACTCAAGCCAACCCTGCCTGGGAACATGGAGACCTTCACAGTATAAAATTAAAAACATAACTCATGAGTGGTAGACAGGTCACATGATAAAAAAGAATAAAAAAAAAAAAAATCATACATCTTGGCAATTACCAAGATTGATATCTTACATGTTCTTAAACTATAGGCTAGTTCATAGTTGCCAACATTGCTGTGCTGCTCAATGATTATAACTGCCAGCAGCAAAGGTTTCATCTTTTAGTTTCCTATATGGCCACTGTAAACCGCATCAAGCACCAATATTGGCCTTGTGTTGTATTATAAGGTTAGGTCAGAAGGAATGGGGAAGAAGATGGGCTGAGGTATGGAAGCATCTGCAGACTGACAGAAGGAAAGAACAGGTAAAAAAAAAAAAAACGTGGCTTTCCAATTACACATCACAATCTCATTTGAAGACTTGTGACTCAGAGGAATGAGGCAGGGAGGCAAAGTTGAAGAGCAGGAGGGGGGGGGGGGTGTGCGTGTGAGGAAACCAAGCATGCGGATAAACACTTGGGAAAGGCAGCCAGAAAATCCACTGCTGTTTCAAACACTGAAAACGGACTGAAAGCAAACTACTAATTTAAACCAAAAGCACACATAAACCCTCCGTTGTTTCAGTACAGCAGAGCGAGCTGTGTGTCAGGCATCAGTGATGGTTCCCACTACAATTTACAGCATGTCTGCTGCTTTGTTGGCAACTATGCTGAGACTTTCAAGTGTGTAGGAAGGTGCTAGGTGTGACCCTAGGTGTGACCCTAGGCGTGCAGGAGCAAACCACCTTAATACCTGTATGTCCTCATTGATCAAGTCTTGGTTAACTGCAGCTAACGCAGGAAATCGCCTACATTTCCACACACGTCTTTGGAAGCGCAATGGGATGAGTCATGTGGGTGTCATGGAAAAAAAACAAAACGGTTTTCACTGAGAAAACAAAAATCAGCTTCTGATGCTCTGCTGAATTACTCAGAAAGGCTTACCATGAGCGGAAACCTTTGAGGTCAAACAGTATGAGAATTTACCTCAAATTGCTATGTATTTATATAATACCGAATATTCAGAACCAGTGTGCAAAACAAAAAGTCATTACACCCTCTCAAATTCGGCTCCTTACGTCCAGTTCACCATTCACCCAGGCAAAATTCACCCTCCCTCTGAGCCAAACATTTCTCTCACACTACACAAAACAATGTTGATACTCAGGACTGAGAGCAGTATTATGCACATGACATCATTGCCCAGGGTAAGGAGGAAGGTTTATGTTTTCCTATTTTGGCTGACTTCCCATCAAGGTTCCTCGAAGGGAAACAATGAGTTGTTTTTACATAAATCCGTGGAGAATCTCGGTCAACCTTTTCCAGCCAATACCGGTGTCAGAGGCACAATCTTGGGAATCAATGACGAATACGAAGAGAATTCTTCACTCATGAATAACCTTTGTCTCCTGCAGGCCAGGAGATGACATTCATACTCTGGCATTTCATAGAAAATCTTGAATGTCATAGCCGGGGATAGTTCTCAATAAGCACAATGAATTAAAAAAAAATAATAAATGACTGGAGGAATGGGACTTCCTAAAAGCCCTACAATCAAACCTGTCCTGTCCTGGTCTCCTCCCAGGCCAAACAGCTTAGAGAGGAGAGCCAGCCAGTTGGGTCACTCTTTGGTACAAATGCTGTCACTGCTGAGCCTACGACTCATGTGGCCTCGGGCCCAAGGCTGTACGCTACTGTTTTGGTGAGTATAGTAGTTGACTTGTTTCCCATAACACTGCAGAAAATGAAAAAAAAATTGCTTTTCTTGTAACACTGACATTTTCTGTGTCATGGAGTATTTGAAAATGTTCTGATAAGCTGCCAGTTTACTGTACTTCAAAGTGGAAAGTGAAAGTACAATAGACAAAATCATCATGATCCTTTGGATTGACAATTGGATATATAGACATTCTGAGCTGTGCAGTACAGTTGTATCACTTGAGGAGCTAGCATGATGATGAAAGCATCAGTGCATTAACCAGTATGTAGATGGGAGAGGAATGAGTTGTTTGTGTTAGTGGCTGTGGTGCACTTCCACGCATACACACACACAGGGAGGGAATTTAAGCCAAGGTGCTGCCGAATCCTGCAGCATATAGATCAAGACAGCAAGATACCATTACTCCAATTTCCACAGAAATTGCCCATTTATATATCAGTGGTCGAGCTTAAGTCCATGTATAAGATCATTATCTAGGACATTACTGATGAAATATCTTGAAGCAGACAGACATTCTGATCTGCATTTTTGTAGCTCCTGGGGATTAAACAAAAAAGGAAATCTTAGGCAGGGAATGACTACATGGGAAGCTGTACTGAACGTCTCACTGCAATCAATATGAGCTCCAATTGTAGAATACAAACATTCAAACCTGTTTTAGCCTTGCCATTCCATTATATTAGAAAATATAAAAACCATTAGCACTGGCTAATGCAAAACAACATTCATGCAGACTAGTAGCTGGCCTGACATCATTTTTGGAGGAGGGCAACTGTGGTCACACTCGTTGCATTTGCAATTGTGTCTCAACTCAACAATGTGGCTTTCTGAGTTGACAGACCAGTCAGAGACGCAGCCTTCAGCAATTGCTGCAGCAGTAGAGCAAAGCCTTCACAACACAGTTACATAACCAGCGCTAAATCTAAAGGCCTTCCACTGCAGCAGGGGATGCTCAGCCTCCTCCAGTCTGCAGCATCTCCATCGTAGTTGTCGCACCGTACTGGAACAAAACAACATGCTGCTTTTCCACCTTATCTCCTGGTCAAAAACTGTCAAGACTGCACTGGCCTGTCTAACTCAATGTTCATTCACTGACAGCCTCCCACCACTGCCATTCTGTGTCATCATTTCTAGTTGTCAGTATGACACAAGGGTAAAGGCTGGATGGATGGAGGGTAAGACTAAGAAAACTCTTTTAGAGGCGGCACAGGAACTTGTCATAATACAAGAATCTATCCTGACAAAAGTCAAAATAAAAATAGGCTGCCTCTCAAACGCTGAGAACACATATTGAATGAGAAACCATGTTTTGCAAGTTGAGGGCTCCATTTCTTTTAGCTTAGCAGCAGGAGGTGGTGCACCCAGCAGGTATGTCCCCAAAACATCCTCCCCAAAAAATGACACAAAACTATTGAGTCTAGTTTCTTTCACGCCAGCCATCATTCATCAGTAGCACAACAACTCAGAGTAGTCCCCACACTGTCCCAGAAACCGCTAATGGAAGGTTCCTCCTGCTGAGTTTGGCCTAAAACGCTGTCAAACCCCTACGGTGATTCTAAACAGCACTCAAATCTGATAGACAGCCTGTATGACAGTGGAGTAAACAAAAAAACTGGCTCATTCACACAAAAATATTTGTCTCATTCCAAGTGCCAGGCCAAGGACTTTGATTTTGTCTGTGCCCATTAGCTAGCTAATGGAAAAGGTCTCTGGCAAAAGATCTGATGACTTCATAAACTTAACTGACGGAGGGAAAAACTCAATTCATCTCTCAGACTGACTACACCAATAGATTCTCCAGTGGTGGTCAGAAATAGAATGCACTGACTTGAATAGTTAATGCTACTCGATAAAATTGAATTTGTGGCTTCCTGTGAATATCCCAGTATAGGCAGAGATTTTACCTTGGGGACTGCAATACGAGCTGACAGAGCTGTCTGACACCAGTGCCTTTATTCAAAATCATTTGATTGATTAGAATAAAGGCAGGATGTAGCACAACAAGGTCGCTGATACAGGTCAGGCACATGGGGGGCAAATTGGGTGGCACTCAACCACTCCAGCTGACTGTCCCTGAACTCAGAGAGTGCATCCACAAATAAGCATGCAGACAACTGACCCAAAAACAATTCTAAGCATGTTAGAGTTGATGCACAAAAGCCTTTAATTTCACCCAAAAAACTGTGTTAAATATCTCTCCCTCTCTCTCTCTCTCTGTCTGTCTCTCTCTTTAAATGTGCAGTCTGACATCAGAGCTGAGAAGAGTGAGAACCAGTCTTTGTAGAGACAGAGCCCATGGCCTGCAGGGACTGGGGTATGGGGGAGGGAGACACTCAGCCTCCCCCTATACACACACACACACACACACACACACACACACACACAAAACACAGGAGCCTCACATGCAGACACATGCGGCCTCTGTTCACCCAGCTGCAGCATGGGAGCCACTACTGTACACTAACTACATGCAAGAATACCACTGTAGAAAACACAAGTCTACCCAATCTGAGCCAAACAGCCAAATACTAAGCCAAATACTACAAGAGTTAGGGTACATTCACTTTCAGTTCAGTGACTATGTTCTGACGCTTACTACATAATTTTCCCAGCAACAAGTAGTCATGCTCTGACATGAATCCATAAAAACAAACACTTTGAAGTTCAACAGGATTTGGTTAGGAGTTTGGTTACTCTGCTTCAGGTTACTCCATATCATTTGCATATCATTCACTCATTTGGAAATCACGCATGATTTGGATAAGCGCAAAATAGGCCTATTAACAGACTACTAGCATGCGTGTAAGTGACTGACTCCATCATTCAAGTCTGAAACCCAAACTACTGGGATTGTTTCCAAATCTTAGGGTTTGCGTGCTATATGATGTATGCAAACTAATTGTTTTGCCCCAAAAGTGAGCCACAGGGACCTGACCAGACCTGGCAAATCTAGGAAACCCCTAATAGGATACTACAACTAATCTCACCTTAATCCTCAACTGGAGACTAACTGGGTTAAGCCTGCATGTCTGTTCCCCACCCACAGCACGAGCAGGTCTCACACAGACTCAACAAATTCTCCTGTAGGAAATATTCACTACCAACTGCCAACATGACAATACGGCATCACGATAGCAAACCTGAGTCATGACCAGGCATAATGTAAACAACACAGATCATTATCCAGTTGGCCATTATTTTTCCTATTGCTAGTCAACATGGGCTCCATTGGGGGGCTGAGTGAGATAGGGAAAGTGGGTCAACTCTACACAAGCTGATGATTAGCTCCAAAAGGCTCAAGTGCAAAGAACCGGAGGAGGTTATAACAGGGAGACGCTGGCTGGCTGGCTGGCTGGCTGGCTGGCTGGATAGTTGGCTGACTCACTCACACCAGGGACTGAGACAGAGGGACGGACACACAGCCAAAACACGGGGGCTACAGGACTATGGCCAAAGTGTGACCAAGTGTGAGATGGATTGTTGGGCATAATCAATTAGAGCAGGGACTACTGTGTATGTGTGATGATGGCTGTGTGTGTGCTGAATTAATCTGTTTAACTGATTTGGATGCAACTGGAACACGGTGAAGCCCAAAGTGAAATTTGCTGTTCCAGTTGATGCTAAATTCACAGCCGCCTCGGAACCTAAGATTACATTAGGTAACTTTAATGTCCTAAAAGAGGCAATTTGTTTTGTAGCATGAAAACACCAAATGACACTCAGGAGCTAACAAACAAACAAACAGGATAATAGCCAAACTTGGAAGATTTGGAACAAACACGCCATCGCCGGTCACAGAGCAGCACACAGAGGTGACAGCCGATTATATCTAGGCTTCAGCTCTGAACATAAGAAAATAATGACCAAAAAAACAGGGGGTGTGCTCAAGGCTCACCCATTTTGTGGCTGCCACACATGCCACATATAGGCGACGGGTTTGTCATGCTATGTACCTCTCTCACCTCCCTTTCCTCTCTCTTTACTATACTGTCACCAAATGCAATAAATTATTTGGGGGATGTTAAACTGCCCACTCAGGAGAAACACAGTAGAGGGAAAGCTCATTATGCAAGGAGCAATCCAATATCAGCTAGTGAAGGTAGCTTGATTTAAAAGTGGATGGAAGATTAGACCCAAGCTTATCGTTTTCACCCATCATCTCTTCGTGCGCTTTAGTGGCAGCCAGAGTCAGGCCGACTGGCCACAGTTCGGTCATGGGATCACATCCGTGTTGGATATTTGGCTATGACTGCATGTCAGCTGAGGTAGAGGAATTCTAAATTCCAATTCAGTCATGCAAAACACACATGCATACCCGTGATCACATGAACTACAAGACTAACAGAAGGAGGGATGATGGGTGTAAACACAACCGGACTGTTCAGCGTTGACAGAGTGCTCTCTGTGTAATTAGTGTATGTACACAGAGTGAACCTTTGAGAGAGACTGGTCCTAACAGCATGAGTACCTTGCTAGACCAAACAGACACTGGACACATGTCTGCTTCACGTGGTTTTGATGCTGCTGCCCTTAACATTGTCAAGACCGTCAGCTACAGACGTGTTTGAGTATATAATAAGGAAGAATAAGGCATTTATGAATAATAAGACGACAACAAGAACAAAGACATATTCTTGTGTAAGTGCTCTTCAGCATGAGAGTGGAGCAAACACGTTAAGTACAGAACAAAATGTAGAGAGCAATTTGTACAGAACACACTCCCACTCACTCATGTATAGTACATGGCAGGCCAGGGCTTAATCTCTGGGAAAAAGCACTTGAAAGGATGTCATGTTCATGTGTGCGAGTATCTGTACTAGTGAAAGTGCATTTTATGTTGGACAAGACGCTTGAATGCTGTGATCACGTTGTATTGTTGCCAAGAAGTAAGCATCTGTGTGTGCGTCTGTGTGCACACGGGAGGAGCAAAATCCATGCAGGCACGTCCATCTGTGCCTGCTGAGCTGTGCCATATTTACATGTAGATTTCAGCTCTACTGATGTGGCACGTTGAGCATTGGTACAGTTCCATCAATTTCTGGGAGAGAGACAATGGGCTGCTGTATATACAAGAAATCACCACCATTATTCATCTGCATTGATTGTCTTCTTACATTGGTATGACTGAAAAGTACTGAGTGTACTGGAAATGCTTCTCTCAAGGCCAACATCAACAGTATTGCAATAGAACTGTCACTCCAACATACTTCTGGTGTAAATGCTTGCTAATGATGTCAATGGTTGGCAACGCAGTAGAAAAAGATTCTGAAATGGTTTTCCCTGTGTTAAAAAAGTTCTAGTGTTTTAAGTGCAGCAAACATGCATATCAGCTATAGAGGGGGAAAAAAAAGCTCAGATAATTGAATTACCATGAACATTCAAGTTGAAAAAAAGCACAGACAAACACATGAAAATGATATCAGTTCTCTCCCTAAGGGATTAAAACTACTGGGTCACGGCTAAACATCAAACCCGCTCAACCAGTGCCACACAACTACCAGCGCCAGACAACTCATTTAATGAAACTGTGAAGCTGGAATGACTGAAGAGAGACAAGCACTCCTGTGAACTCACCTCTAATGACGTGTGGGCCGATCTAAATTTATCTGTAATGACAAAACAGAGAGGAGCGTTATTCATACTTAGACATTCATGAGCATGTTACAGATGTAAATGCCTATTGGTCATGCATGCATTTGGTATTAGTAAGAAACAATCAACAAGGCATGCATGCATACACTGTGAATCATTTATGAACATGTACAGCTACGCAACAGCTTCACATGAATAGATTCATAGAGAGAAAACACACACACACACACATATCCCTCCTCCCAGCCTCAGGGATAACCTCACACAGTGTTAGCAAGCATGAAATATTAAACTTGGAGAGGGAGGAGGGGGGTGAAGGGAGACTGCAGGTGGCCATATAGGAGGAGCTGAGCAGGAGGGAGTGAGTGGGGAATCACTGACACTACTAGAGCTGACTACAGTTCTTTAGAGGGGGCTGCATGTCCTGTGAATAAATGAGCATGTTTTCCTCTGCAGTGAGCGACTGCATACAGCCTGAGGCAAATTGAGGTGTCAAAACTTGCCGTTGGGGGTCGGCCACGGTAATTGGACTGTTCATTCATACTGGGAGACTGCCATCTAACCATCTCCCCCTCTCCGTTTCCATGGGAACCCCTCTCTAAATGAAAAGTCAAAATAAAGGAACTGATACCTCGACCTTGATCTTGGCCTATTCATAAATCATGGCATATGAGGTTGAATGTGGCCCATTGATTTTTAGTTTGGTAGACTATAAATCTTTTCTAACAATATAACTGATTACAATAATCTAAATGGATGGAAAACTGTACTTTCCCTTTCCCCTATTGGACTATAAAAGATTGAAATTGTTAATTGATGATGTGGTTCTAGCAGATAGTGATTTGAACACAGGATAAGCACATGTCCTACATCTAGACAGTTGTGCCTGTGTGCATATTGAGTTATGATATGATTAACATAGCAAAATGACATGGCCTTCTGAGTGGACTTCTCCACTTCCTCAAGACAACAGTAGCGTCAGGGGTGAAAGTACAGACAGTGCGATAGACCATAGGACTTTGATGCCAGTCCAGAGTGTAAAATGAGGCTATCTTACACATATGAGACCCTTGGCCAGATGTGCCATCTCTCTGAAGGCTCATAGTACAAGCGTCATTTCAGTTTCAGAGCCATCAATTGAGGAAGTAGCCTAATTGAAAGTTCTTATAATTTTAAAATCTCTCAATTTCCAATCAAATGGGGCCACTCCCACACCTGTTAGGCAACTGCAGCTGCATATTATCAATAACAACTTAATATTTCCACTCAGAGCTTAAGGATACCACCACTGAAAATACTTCTGTCATAGTGTTGCTCAGTTCTGTGCAGGTCACTACGACTTGTAGCTGGCAAAAGGGGGAAAAAATAAACACCAATCCACCAACGCTCATCTTGGGAACACTACGTCCTCTGTTCGCCCAGCCAGAGAGGTGGTTTGGCCAGGGCGCTTGTCTCTCCTACAGGGTCAGTAAATCACACTGGGCATATTTGGAGCAGTGCACAGTGTCACCCTGACTAGCCTGTCCAAGGAAAATGTCAACCTTTGTTCTTGTAAAAGGACATTACAGAGAGTGGGACCCAGTTGGACAGTGTAACGCTTTTAACCTTATTAAATTTTCAACATTTTATCTTTTACCCAACATTGGCCTCCATTCTAACAAACAAATCTAGAAGAGGATGCTTCAAATAAACTGACTTTACGTCCTTATTGAAACCCAGTCAATGTGATAATTAACCATATCAAAAGTATAAATACTGCCCAAATACATATATTGCTTTTACTGAAACAACTAAAAATAAACTGTACCCTGTGTATGAATCATTGGGAATCTTTACTGGGTAAACAAATGTCTCATCTTGATGCAGCATCAGGCTTGGCCCTTCTCAAAGCGCTGAGTGGGAGTGAACATATTTCCCCCCGTTCTCCATGTGAATTGATCTGACTGCAGCAGGAGCTGCGTGCATTTTGCATCAGCGAAGCCCAAAATAACACTTGGCTCGGAGTCTGTGCTGCTTATTAGTCCGATTCCCTTTGATCTAGATCACAAAGGTAAACATTTCCTCATTTGCTGTGATCGGTTGATAGGCCGATATGACTCTAGACAACATCCTTGTGGGATCACAGTGGAGGAGTGACACTGGTCAGACAGGTCATAGGGCTAAATAGTGGGTGTCTGGGTTCTGGCCAGCACTTGGCTGTCAAATCATGTCACCTTGACACTGACTCACTAGCTTGTCATAGGTTACATAAGCTTTGACTTTATGCTAGGGTAGTAACCTGTTGAACTTGCCCCTGAGCTACTGGGAGCTATAGATGGGTGGCTATCTGCTTAATAGATCTCACGTCTTTCTCATCTCCCGGCCTAATGAGAATCAGGACTGGGCCGAGCCGTCCCAAAATACCTTGGCCACTGGCCAGATGAGCAGCAAGGGAGGCTCCTAATCTCCAAACTCATCTGCAGTCAGGCCTCTAAATTCTGTGCATCTAATCATCACGTTTGTTCTATTTTTGGTAGTGCAAAGATGTTCAGCACTGACTGATGCTGTTTATTCTCAGGGCTTATTTTCCATACACAACAAACATTACTGGCTGCTTAAACATTACTGAGATGAAGGAGAACTGGACTGATGGGATAATTGAGGAGGAAGGATGGAATAAAAAGGGGAGGGGAAGATGAGAAGGAAGGTAGCTAATAAACTGCCAGCAGGGCTTGGAGGACATAATCAACCCCAGCGCCTGAGGCTGCATTGATGCCGTGTTGACGCCCTTGCCTCCTTTCCCTCTGCCTGCCTTTGTGACTCAGATATTAATGGCATGCTAGATTTGTGTGAGGCTAAAAAGTGACAGGGTATACGGAGTTGAGACATTCAGTAAATCTCACTAACACACAGGTGAATTTGCCTACTGGATCAAGCCTTGCTGGAGGCCATCTTGAATAGAGTTTGTGTTTTAAATAACAGGCTACATTATGGTGTTCAACTTCCATAATGTATTAGGCTACTCATAGTATTCTGTTACATCACCACAGGGCCATGTTGGTAGGAAAACAACAGGCGACTGTAATAAATTCACAGGTGATTACAATCAAATGACAAACACAGCCAATGAGCTGTGTGAATTATAAAGTGCCATATTGGTAGGAAATACATGTGACATCATGGGAATACTATGAATAGTCCAGTGGCCTTAAATCCTGGTCCTGGGGACCCAGAGAAGCCTACTACTGGTTTTCTATAGGTAGTCTATAGGTAGTTAATTGCATTCACCTTGAATCCCAGGTGTAAATCAGTGCCTGATTAGATGGCTTGAATCACCAGCAGGGCTCAACTCCCAGGACTGGGATTCAGAAGCACTGGTATAATCAGTTTACTGTATGTATCCCCATGTGTAAGGATGTACAAGAGGGATGCATTCATGATTATGAATGGATGTTAATTGTAATAATTTCTATTTATCCAAATACAACTTGGCATTCCTATAGGTTTAAACGAGAGTCAAATGTAGTTTCTTTATGTTAAAAAATAAATGTCCTTTAGATGTATGTAGCCCACCAAGCACCTATCTTGAACTAAGCCTAGGACGTGGGCAACATTCAAAAGGTGTGTTGCAGCAGTAGGCCTTTTCACACTAAACGTTACCTCTCGCATACATACTGGGGCAGTTTGCAGCACTGTGAATCATCCGTTGGCTTTTCGCTACTTTGTTTCACTGTATCATTGATGTTGGCTCACAGTGATATTTTTTTCCTGGACGCAAGGTGCTCTGCAGTTTGAATAAATCACATGGTCCGTTGTTTACAGTGGCTAACTGACCGCTGTACAGTACAGCACTTCAAACACAAACACCCCAGCAGCCATTCTGCACAAGACCTGCCAACGTTGTTCAACCACCCTTTTGAATAATGCAATGATACACCCATGAACACAAATATCGACAAATAGCCTATCTAGTTATTAAAAATTGATAAAGCAGCTCGCCTAGTCCTTTTAATTCACAGCAGCACTGCGGTAGCCTAATGTGAGAAATTATTAATAACTGCATCACCACGTCTGTAAACACATTCACCACATGGCTGGAGGCAGACAGAGCCACAATATGGCCACTGTGTTGGGATGCTCCATTCTCTTGCCCTGAGTGACGTGAAGGAAAATGCATCGTGTTGGCAGCCAGTAAAGACAGCAGTCTTTGTCATTCAACTGCGCAGTTATTCAAACGAAACGCCCGAGTAAATGTTCGAGTAAATTCCAACACTTCGCACTTGGTTTGTTTAACGTTAGCTACCTGTGCTGTCTTGACAGTGCAATTTGACAGTCCCGTCTCTCCGGATCCTGACATCCCCGGGTCCTTCAATTCTCCTCGGATGGTCGACAACTGAAGCACCGGCAGACTTGGAGTTTCTCCTCCGATGTTTCCGAGCCAAAGTCCTACAGCACTGATAGCAAACCGCCCATGCTTGTTCCTCATTAATCGGCTGGCTGTACAAGGTGAGGATTTCTTCCAAGGAAAGCTCCTCGACTCCATCGATACAATCCATGTTGACGTCCCCGGCGTTCAAACCGACGGCGAAATCCCGGAGAATGGTCGGCGAAATCAACATCCCGTCGTCAGTCCCTGGTCGCTTGGCCATTCTCACATCATAAGCACACAAGTTGAAACAAAGCGCGAAGGGAAGAAATCAACAAACGTTTCAAACTAGCCCGGCTACACAGACGCAGCCGTTGGCCACGCTAGGTCTCAATCAGCTGTTTTCTATCTAGCTAGTGGTCGCAGCACCAGCGGTTGAAGATTGTATGAACGGCAGCTAGCGAACAGGGCGTTCCGCGTGGTCTCAGTGCCCGCCGGTTTTAAGCACAAGGACTCTCCATCAACTGTAAAATAGTATAGTATACTGTATAGTATGATATCGAGCTTTCTGGAACCTGATAAACGCATTTATGCTATTCACACTATAAAATAAAAGAATAATTATTATTAGTAGTAGTAGTAGCAGTAGAAGTAGTAGCAATAGTAGTAGAAGCAGTAGCTAGTGCTATTAAAGAGAAAGAATGGTCTTTCAAGGAGAAAAAAAAAATTATACAATTGATTACAATCACTGATTATAATGATATCGTGTCCTGGGCCAGAGAATTATAGCCATATTTCTACACGTCTTTATTAAGCAAGTCTATAAGGATATGTGGTATAGAAAGAAATACACGAGGTAATGAAAAATGACAAAGGCAAGCTATTGGTCTATGGGTTTATTGACTTCTGCTATAGCCTATCTATAGCTAAAGAAAAATGATTGCGCACGTCACATTTTCTCTGGGTTATCACAACTTAAGGAACTGACAACAATTAAATACAAAGAAACAAAGGAAAAACAATCGTGGTTGACAAACGATTTAACCTGTGTATTTAACTTTTATTTTCAGTCACCAAAGTCGTCCTGTACACATTTCACAGGTATCCTCTCACACAATCATAAAAAACAATCACTCCTCCCCTTGACAAGCAGCTGTTGCCGTGAGCTGGGGGGTTTTAAAAGTCAGACTTTAAATTTACTTAAAAGATATAACCAGTAGATTGCCTATTGATTAGTCTCAAGCAAAGCTCAGCTTCCTCCATTAAATGAATGGCTTTCTTTTAAGTGGTCGTTGTAGTCAAATTTGCAATCAATAGCAATCTTGTGTATGAACTCTTGACTGAAGATCTAGGCTGGTTGTGAACGCCACCTGCTGGACAAAAACCTCCTCATTCAAACCATCCTAGTACCCTGGCTACCCATCCTGAGTATGGCTTCCACAAAAATATCTCACTTCTTTACATTTTTCTATGTTCGTGTACATTTGAAGGGCAAAATATTGTACTTTGAACATCTTGTTGCTATAGCCTATGTTTGGACAATGACAGTGAATTGTCATCAATGCTGGGATGGAAAATCAACAAATTTGAGATTGATTTATACATGCAAATCAATATAAGCCACACATATGACACATCATTACAACACAGTAGGGCAAATAATACAATGTAACATCAAAGAACACAAGAGAAAACGTGAGGGAGCTCAAGAGCACTTAAGAAACTCTGTCAAAGTGAACACAGGGGCAGATTAAAACAAGACGAGTCATAGGCACATGCGGGTGTGTTTGTTTCGTTACCTTGCGAAGGCCAAAGTAAAAAATAGTCCTCAGCCTTCGAGCTTCAAACCTCTACACCTCGATTTCTGAACAGCACTTCGGGTTCATCTAAACGTAATGTTTTTACAGCATTCACTGAGGTTAAACAGCATCATCATTGGTTTCTCACTCACTGTATCAGTCGTTCAAAGGAAAAGGCGTACTCTTGCACACAGAATTGAAGCGAATTCTTGAGTAAGGCCGCACACAGAAAACATTTGATGTGCAGAGTGAGAGCATCATGTGCGAAGGAGATGGTCTGTTCTTGTTTTCTTATGGTTCACTGAATACAACGCACACATTCCCTGACCGGCACCATAAGCATGGGAGAAAAGCATGGTGGAGAGTGTGTGAACAGCGTTTGCAAACCACTCCCTCCTTCACACATGCATTTGCAATGGCACAACAAAGATGCAGCATCCCAAAGATCTTTGGATGGAAACATATGCAAGTGCTTATGTTAGAAATCGCTGAGAAAGATAGCCAAGATCTTACAGAGTCACACAAGCACACATCATCCACACTACTCTGTAAACCATCGCCCTCCTCTTCTGGTGAACTGCTCGCTGCACTGGCCATCTTCTTCTTCTTCTTCTTCTTCCTCTCCACTGAGTCTCAGGTTTTCTTCATCTTTCGTCACACACTTTCGCAGGTTCGGTTTCTCCACCGCTGACGGGCTGTGCATCCTTAGACAAAGCGCTGGCCTCCTTTGATGCTCTCCTTTTGGATTCACGAGTAGTTTGCTGTAAAAAGATGTACGATTTTGAATGTCACGTCATTTAAATGTCACCACACTGGACAGAGAGTGTGTGGGCGAAGACAGCCGACTGAGCCCTGAGTCACTGAGGCATTGTTGTTCATAAGTGGAAGGTTAAATAAATAAAACTTAGTAGTGCTCGTTTTTGAGTCACTGAAAATATGATTTTATGTGTAAGTGGAATTGATTTTCATGTTTTCAATTTTTTTTCAATTCTATCATGAGTTTTGAAAAGGACAAAAACACACACATCCCAATCCTCAACAACAGGTGCCAGACTGAATCCAATACATGGAGAATAAAGGAGAGTCTGCACACTGTTATCTGCTCCCACAGTGTGTGAATGCATTAGCACCTGTACTACAGGTGACGTTTCAAGCATACTGCTATTCATTGCTTTAGGCATTCATTAATTTACACTCTGGGAGTAGATAACAGAGTCCGGACTTGCTTTCATTCTTCATGAGTTCACTTAGCTCTCAGACAAGGCAATCAAACTGTAATGCCTGAGGTGGTTTAAAGTCATGTTCCAGTATCTATATTAAGCATCTAGTTTTTTTTTTTTTTACACAATTCATAATCCTCAGTTTGTTTGTTATTATATTGTTACAGGAACATGGCCAACATTTTCTTTCAAAACAGAACATTAAAGGTGGAATGCCTTTTTTGAACACTGCGTATGAAAAAGGGGTGCGAAAGGACAATTAAGTCACTACGCCTGTACTAGCCACGCACAGAAAAATAAAGGCACAACTGGAACCGAGAATGGTTCTTCGGAGTGATGCCATAGAAGAACACTTCTGGTTCCACAAAGAACCTTTCAAGAACCTTTTAATATCCCAAAGAATCATATATGGTTTGTTAAGGGCGTGTGTCCATGTAGCGTTTTGTTCTTAATTCTTAGTTATTGGATGGTGGTTGATGGCATAAATGTGGAAAATAACCAAACCCCTCAATTGTGCAATTGCCAATGAGGCTATACAAGGGCAGATAAACAAAAACACAATGCAGGTGTCTAAGCAAATGAGTGCAGAAATGGTTCTTTAAAGAACCTGAGTCAGAAAGGTTCTTTGTAGAACCAGAAATGGTTCTTCTATGACATCACTCTGAAAAAGAGCATTTTCAGCACCTTTATTTTTCTGTGTGTGTATATAAAGCATCTAGATTTTATAGAATTCGAATTTGATGTTTATTGTTTTTCATTGTTACAGTAACATAGCCAAAACTTTCTTTAAAATATTTTCAGAAAAAGGACTTTAGGACTGCATATGAAAAGGGGTGTGACAGGACAATTAAGTCATTATGTCTATATTAGCCACCTGGGGTCTCATACCCTGTCCGTCATGTTGAGTGAGCGGTGTTGGTTAGAGATGAATGCACGCACAGCAGGGGGGGGAAGCTACACACTGAGGGACTCCCAGTACCTGTGCTACCAGACCAGACCAGTGAGACCTACATCATTGAAGGAGCGTCTGGGTCTCCTCTGGTGGTTGGAGCCGGTGGTGGTGAGGGCCTGCTTCCCGCACTGGGTTCCTGTGTTCACCATCCTCTTCTCCTTCAGACCGCCCTCCAGACCTTTACCTGCGGGTGCAAACATCAGGAGGAGAGGCATGCTGTTAGCAGGCTCACTGCTTCATATAAGCAGATTCTTCACTTGGCTTCAGGCAAAAGAAGTCAATATGACGATGCATGAAGCTTAGGTCAAAGGGGAAAGATATCAGTGAGGTGTGAGAGTTTTGACAGCTAGGTGTTCATATTCTGATTCATTTATCCAGTCAACCCTACACATGTTGTAATCATTATTCGTGTCTAAAAGACATGCAGAGTCGGCCTATTGCTTACAGACTTCTTCATTCAGCAGGGTGGATCTGCTCATCTTGCATTTAACAAAAAACCAAACCAGCTCTTACCGTTTATTCCAGGGAGAGGAGTCTCTACGTCGGTATTCGTGAGCCACGTCGATTCCGTCTCCCTGGTCCAGCTTTCATGATACCTCGGCTCGATGATCGCGTCCGCCCGACTCCCTCCGCAACCCATCGGAAAATATCATCCACGGCAAGTGTTACCGACGGTACCGACACGCGGGATAAACCGGGTTTTCTCGGGGGCTTCCTCACTGCTTGGCCCACTGCCGCAGCAGCATCGCGCGGATCTCGGTTGCAGCCGCTCGGTGTGGCCGTTTCCATCCGACGCACCGGAGACGACGACGATGATGATGATGATGGTGGTGGTGGTGGTGGTGGTGATGGTGATGATGCGCTCCTCTCCACACAGACAGCAGCTGTCAAGCATGAATTATACACCGTGGCTGCCTGCGTCATCCGAAGCGGGGAAAATTAAAAATGCATCCTGTCTAACAATTGTTTATGCGGTATGTAGAGGTAATTACAAATAAAAATGAAGGTAAACCAGATATCTATCAACTCTAGACGGTGATCATCATAAGGCAAACATCCACCAATATAAACAAAAATCATTTATATGTTCAGAAAAGCATTCCCTATCCCCATCTTCATACAACTTACAGAAGTTTGATAATTACTATGAATATCACATCATTGATATCAGACTAAAAAGGGTAAACCGAGGTTAGGTGTCTTTTACATATACACGTTTATTTTAGATATTTGGTTCAAATTTCAATTATATTATAGTGACAATACAGTATTCGCACAGTAAACATTGTAATATACAGAAATCATGGGAGCATACAATCAACAAACATATTGCTTCTTGATAAAATGGCCTGTCTGTCTCAATATTATTTCACATGTTGATAGCTTGGGTGGGGAAAACATAACAACATTGGTCACATACTGTATCTACTTCTACATAGACATTCCTCACATGGAGCTAAAAACACAGCACCTTCAAAAAAATAAACAAAAACAAACCATTTCTATCAACTGATTTCAGAGTCTTAAAATAAATACTATATTTAACATACTTTGTATTTTCCATTTTCCCCAGATATGTACCTTCCTTGTTACTTTTAAGACAGTAAATATATAAAGGGGAAAAAACAACAATATACACTGCAGTATTTACCATGTTCTTTGTTGCCAAAGGGAATGTCCACCCTGTCAGTGGGTGGAAAATGGGAAAAAGAGGAAGAGAGACTGAGACTGAGAAGAAGCTCGGGGTCCACATTTATCAAGCATCTTCGAATAGGAGTTATGACTGGAGCCCAGTTTACCTCTTGAATTTATGCCGCTATGTGACCCGACTAGTAATCGCCAATCAGGACTCCTATTCCTAATAGCTCATTGAATATGGACCCGGGAATGTACCAGGAGCATGAGCAGGAAAGAGAGAAAGACTGGGAGAATGAGGAAAACAAAAAGGTGAGAAAAGAAGAAGAGTGAATAAATTAAAACTTGTGGTTCAGCATGTCACACCGCAACACTATCGCAGTAACAGCAAGGTTTTCAGGATGATGATGATGATGATGATGATGACAACGGTGACGAAGGCAGCGCATCTAGACTTTGAAGTCCAGCAGGTTGCAGTCGATCTTGTAGTAAACATAGGGGTAGTACTCCTGCTGGCTCAAGTTCAGTCCTGGGATGTCCATGGAGGCCTGGGAGTGAAAAGGAATTATATAAATAAAACAATGTCCAGATGTGTCAGGAAAAATGATAAAGCCATCACACAACATGCCAGAACAACTAACACAGACACTATACAGGAGAGAAACACAGCAAAGCAATAGAGCAGAATGGAGAAAAAAAAACATTTAGACACTACAAAGTATAGTGAAGAATCCCAAAATGTAAAATAGTAAGTGGGACTGAGAAATGAGAGTGTGTGAGGAGACTCACGTCAATGATGGCAGCGCTGCTGTCCAGGTGTTTGTACAGGTCGTACAGCACCTCTCTCAGCTTCTTCATGTTCTTCTTGTTGGGCTGCAGAAGCATGGCCTGGAAGTTGACTGGCAGGCCATATCTATGAAATACAGGAAGACCGTCAATGCCAATCCACAGCACAAGTTAGAACATGAAACAATGGATGTGGTGGATGTACAAGTAGATGGAATCATAACTTTGCTATCTGATAGTTGTTGGTTATAATGTTTGATGTGAATTACTTGTAACTGTTAGCTGCTTGCAACCATATTTCTCCTTTTTTTAATTCTTCCACCATCTTTCATATTTTTCTTAGTTCTTTCTCTTCTTACAGTATATCACCCCAGTTTATAATGTTACTGGTTTAGGTTGTTACTCATGTAAGCTCCCATGTCTTTACATTCCTCACCTCAACACCGACTCCACAAACACACGCAGGGCTTTTATGTGGATCCATGCGATGAAGGCCTCGCTGAAATTCACTTTCAGCCATCGTACCAAGGGCCCCTATGTAGACAGTAACAGCATTAAAATAGGCAGTTTTCAATAAAGATAACATACCACTCAACTTGCAAAAATAGCATACAGTGAAGCTATATCGTTCTAAAAATGCAGTCCCATTTTTAAAATATATTAATTCATTAAGCAAAGTGTTAGTTTTGCTGAACATTTGTTGTTCTTTCAACTATTATTCAAGACAGTTACAAGCTACAGGCCTGTCTTACTGTCTCAAATCAAATCTAAAACGACAAAGAAATACACACACAATCTGGTCCAGTCTGCGGCCAAATAGCTATGCAGCTGGGGGTCCTTGGCATAAAAAAGTCTGAAAACCCCTTCTGTACACAGCCTGCTGCATGAAATTGTTGCTTTATTTGGCCGGTTATGTTGTTGGTGGAGAAAAAGGCAGCCGTACAAACTGTTTCTTCTTGTCAGTGGACAACCGCGTCATCTCCTCTTTGTCTGCCTTCATCTCTTCCTCATTGTACTGGAAATCGCGCACAGTAAACCTAGGTCAGGACAAATGGGAGAGAGCTGGCAATCAGCTGTGATTTAACACAGAGATGCATGCCTCCTCCACACACACACACACACACACACACACACACACACACACACACACACACACACACACACACACACACACACACACACACACACACACACACACACACACACACACACACACACACACACACACACACACACACACACACACACACACACACACACACACACACACACACACACACACACACACACACACACACACACACACACACACACACACACACACACACACACACACACACACACTGCATTGTGCTAATTGGAGAGACTGTCAAGTGCCAACAAAATCATGTTTATAATAGACTGGCTGTCTATTTTTAGGCCAAAACAAAGCAGTGGTTGAGTTTGTAAAGAGGTCCTTGAATCCTGTGTTCAGGACTGCTATTTATCTGTGGCCGACTAGATTCAGCGATGTGGTCAGGAACAATCTCCAATTCAAAACTATTAAATAGAATAGCTTGAATTGTTGCAGGTAAGCGAGAGATGCAGTTGAAATGGAATAGTTTACTTGTTTTCCCTGGCCTTGTGTTTGAAGTCGTCAATGGCCTTCCTGAAGAGAGTGACACTGAACAGGCCGCTGTCGTGGTCTTCAAACAGCAGGCTGGGGAGCAGACACAGGATGATGTTAGCAGGAGAGCTGCAGCCCAGAGTAACACCCATGGTATATTGGCTGCGGAAACTAATTTCGCCAGGTTCTTACAGAGAAAAGGACACATTTGCAGAAAAAACAAAGAGCAACAGCATTTGAAGGCAACATCTGCTTGCTGCTATGGTGATGGTTGGTGCGGTGCGGTGCAGAACAAGCTCAGAAGATCCAGCAGATAATGAAGTAAATATTGGACTTTTGGACCCACAGTGCAATTGTTTGGCTTCAGAACACTTGGATTATGCTGTTTGAAGTAACTTTATGGTCATTTTCTTTATGGCCCTTTTTGGAACTCTAAATAAATGGTCTCCAGTATTTCAACTGACATGCGAGTGCGTAGATAATGACAGTTTTGGGTGAACTATTCCTTGAATGTTGTGGAGTGTAGATAAATGAACAGCACAAAGCCACAGCGGGCATACACAAATTTGTATGTGGAGCTGTGTTCGACTGCGTTGCCATTTCACGCAAGTTCAACTTTGTCACAAGTATACTGACACCTTTAGAACAACACCACAAAGAACATTAAACTGCAAAGAGTTAGGCTCAAAATGTTGTCTGAGTTATATTTCTTGTGTTGCAGCATTTCAAAACACAAGCCCACCTAATTAACTAGTGCGATACTATAATAAATCAACACCTTAGTAAGCATCAGAGCTACAATTTAAAATTAAGTCTGCATGATCAAAGTCCTCAATCTGCCCAGGAGAGGTTATCTGCTACCTGTTATCAAAGCAGAGCTTGGAATAAGAAGAATGATTGAGACCACAGTCACATCTCAGCCAAAGAAAAGTCTTCTCTGTCCATATTTTTCTACACATCGGATGTGCCGTTTTTCCAGATCACATCAGCAGATAGTGCTCCATATCCAGTCTGGCAATACAGGTTGCTAGGTTACCGCACCACACTGTGCCTTGTCCATCCAAGAGCCTGAACATGATGTCTGCATATCATCTTGCCGCATTGGCAAAAGGTCAATTGCTTTCTACAGGTCAACCATATAATGTTTTCTATTCTAATCAGAGTCATTTGCTTTTAACAGGTCAACCATATGATGTTTCCTATTCTATTCAGAGTCAGGCAAAACGATATATACCAAGTGTACAGGACAGAGGGCTGACAATGGGAGCAGCCAAGGCCATTGCAAGTTGTCGTGTCTAAGAGATTTTCTAGAAAATAAGACTCAGACATTGTTGTGATTCAAAGAGATGTGAGCTTCCGTCTATGGTAAAAAAGACAACACTTCAAACTGGGCTGCATTCACAACAATGCATTGAACGGGTAAGGTAGAAATGTTTATTATCTATCTGTATGTTGCACACTGTTTGACTGAACACTGCTAATGAATCACTGAGCAAAATATTCTTCCCCATTGGTTGATCGCTAAATAAACAACCGGATGTTGTGTGACAGTGCTGAATCTACTAGTTAGTTAATACTTACTTAGTGGAGCGTGGCACAACCATTTCTGACAGGGTTTCATATGTCTTCTGCCAGTCAGCATAGTTTGTCCTGGTGAGCGTGCATGAGAAAGATGACAACAGTGTATTTCCATATTAACATTTTGTCTGAACTAGGGTTCTATTGATACTGATATTTTCAGACCAAAGTCGCCGTTAACCACTACTTCAATGTCTTTAAATTTGACCTTTTTCATACCAAAGAAATACTCAGTGTTTCTCCCAGAATTGCATTCTTATCAGGGTGGAAAAGCCTCTGAAGCAGCATTTAGACCATCATGTGACACTAAAACTCTCCATTGAAACGAATAAAGTCTTTTTAGGGTCAGCAGCTCCTGGTGCTAAACTCAGTTAAGATCTGGACCCAATTTAGAAAACATTTTGGTTTCACACAAACAATTGGCTTCTCTCCGTTAACATTCAATCATCTCTTTCCACCTTCACAATTAGACTTGGCATTTAAGGCCTGGCATAGATGTGGATTGGTCTTCTTCATTGATTTATTTGATGATAATTCATTCAGATCATTCAGTTCTCTGTGTCAAGACCATAAAATTCCAAATAGTCACTATTTTCAATACTTTCAGGCTCGCAGCTTCGCCTCCAAACATTTTTCGTCCTACCCCAATCCCCCCCAGAAAGACCCGACACACCACATTCTTAATCTTAATCCATACAACAAGGGACTCATTTCCAAAGTGTACAATGTGATACAGAATATATATTCCCCTACATGGGACAACACAAAGGCTGCTTGGGAATCAGACGTAGGAGAGGAAATCTCAGATGAACTGTGGGACTCCATTATTTCACAGATTCACTCTTCATCTTTCTGTGTAAGACTCAATCTGATACAATTTAAAATATTTCATCGCCTGCATTTTTCCAATGATAAATTGTCCAAAATCTATCCATCTGTCCGCCCAGAATGTCCTAGGTGCCATCATACCCCGGTCTCTCTAGGGCATATGTTCTGGTCCTGCCAATCTCTAAGCAGCTTCTGGTCCTCAATCTTTGAATGTTTTTCATCTCTGTGCAATACAACACTGAATCCTAACCCCCTTACTGCCATTTTTGGGATAGTCCAGTCAGAGGGGGGCCTCCTTGGTCACCAAAGAAATGCAATTGCATTTGCCTCTAGCTGGCCCATCGACTTATTTTGTTTAATTGGAAGGCAAAAAAGCCGCCACCCTTTATGCAGTGGATTCAGGAGGTGATGTCAATGTTGAAATTAGAGAAGGTCAGATATACTGTAGGTGGATCACACCAAAAGTTTGATGAAACCTGGTCTCCTTTTATTAGTTATTTTGAAACTCTATCCTTTGACTGAACAATCTGTAGCTGTCATATATGTAAACTGGTTAATTTACGTACTAAAAATGTAAAGGACGAGGCTGGTAACATTTTATTTATTTATTTATTTATTTTTCTCCTTGGTTGTTTGTGTGACTCTGGATGGGAGGATGTGGGTGGGGGGGTGTGTTTATGTTAGAGTGGGGTGGGGGTGATAAGTCAGTATGTACATGTAACCATATTCCAACTTTTATATTTTGTATTGTGAAAATGTAAATAAAGTTGTTAAAAAAAAAAAAAAGGGTTAGCAGCTCCTTAACGCACGGTGACCCACACCCAATGATAGGGGAAACTTTGGGATACATTGGGCCTTTAAATGAAGAATTAATTTGAACAATAAATGACCAAAGAAATTACTAAATAAAACTCCATGACAGGTTTTACAGACTGTTTTTATGACGCTGTGGTCAGGGAGGAAAGTTATTCAAATTGGGATATGTGGGAAAAAAAGCCTACTTTAGGAATTCCACCTCACTTTATATTAAGGTCTTGCAAATGGTGATGTACTTACTTTGGGACGACCACCAGCATGGTAATCAGGTATTCTGAGTCCAGCACGAAATCCTCTTTCTTCACTATGTCAGCCAGACTCCTGGTCAGCAGGCTCCCCCTACAGGACAACACATACTGTTCAGATCCTCATATAACTTCTTTATCCAAAAACTGCTGAATTCCAAACTGAGCGGTTAAATGGACAGGTAATACATGAAACATTCAAAGAGGCAAAGTCTTAATTGTGCATGTTGGAATTTGTTTATGGATATATGTGATGAAAAGCGTTTCAGTCTCAAGTGGCACCATTTAGAGCTCACATGAACACGTGTTTCATGTTTTGAAAAATGTGAAATGAATAGGTCTTGAAGAATCTGCACACTGATGAATGTTAGGAAAGAGTCTTTCCCACAAAGGCATAAAAAATATCTTTTCTTTTCTTTTTTGTTACAGATGCTCTAAATATACGGTGCAAAGTGCACTCTTTATTTACATTAATTTTCAATACATCCTCAACAAATTTAAAGTTAGTTTTACAAGTTGACAAGATCAGTGTTAAAATGTTTATTAAAACCTAGTTTTGATCTTAGTTTAAATTAACTATAATAATAATGCCTTTTCCTATTTTTTGATATTTTGAATAATGTCCATGCTTGAGGGGTTCAGATTAAAAATATTCTGCTGTACAATAACAGAATTTGCTAAAGGATAAGTAAATGATCAAAGACAAAAGAAAAGACTGTTCAGACTACAAAGGGCTTTAGATAACAGTTCTGAGTCATCAAAGCATGTTGGCTATATACAGTAAGTCAGTGGACAGTGTGTACAGTGATTACAGTGACTGCAAAACAATATGAAGTATTTGGAATAATCTATGTTTAAGAACAGATAACTAATGGCATTACTCACGCGTTCTTCCTCTCCAGGTTTTGCAGGTTCCCCTTCAGGTTGTTGTAGGCTGAAGCTCTGGCTTTCAAATCATTGTCGATCTGAGTCACTTGCTACAAACCAAGAGGGACAGGGTGAGTGCTACAGGCTGCAGACTGTGGGGCATTTCCTGCTCAAACATATGCAAATGCACTTCTGTACCATCTACAAACATCACTGGAAGTATGGGTGAATGGAGATGCAGAGATGGGTGATACATCAAGGTAAAATCTAGAACACAGTGCCACGTCCATATCATCTACATTACATTATAGAGTACCTTGGAGACGATCTCTGAGATGTTTTTCAGTGACTGCTTGATGGGATACTTAGCCATGTCCCACTGGAATCTGGTGACATAGGTGACCAGGTCAACTGGGAAGAGTAGAAACCAGACAAAGGTCATCAACATTGATTAACTGATCACCTCCAGTTGCGTAGGCCTTGAATCCCATAACGCTTGTGCAACTGAATACACAGCAGCCTTTCACTTCTGGCTGTGAAGAGATGTCTAATCAAAGAAATCAAATCTATGCTATTTTAGCCTGCTACCACCTCCTTCAATTCACCAAACCCGGTTTTGATATACGTATACTCCTGTGAACCAATCAAGCCAGTGAGTGCCTGAGCATAAGTTGTTGATGATGATTACCTCCGTTGGCCAGCAGGTTCTCCTGGACTTTGTCTCGGCTGTCCTCCAGGACATCGGCCATGTACTGGGCAACCTTCTTCACCACACTGGCCGGCCCAACAGAGGATGAGGAGCGGGGTTGAAGACCAACAGAGGGGACAGAAAGACAAGAAAGACACACAGTAGGTTGAGGTACTGGAATGTGACAGACATTTGTCATAAAACTGAGCTTCAGAGTCTCTTTTTTGACTTTGACCAGATTCTTCCTAAGACCTAACAAAAACAGAACTGCTTCCTCACAATACAGCCTTTTCACAAAAACTATCAATCTAAACAAACTATTTCAAGTATAAAATAATAGGTACAAATACATGCTTGAACTTGGTTATAGCAACAAAGTTTACCTTTCCACAAAAGTGTCGAGTTTAGCCAGCTCATCTGACAGACCCACTAAGACATCGAGCGTTCCCACCTGTTGGGGACAGAAAACAAAACATTAAAAAAAAACAAAAACTGCACAGTGTTATTAAACTACTTGAGCTCCCTAATCCTCCCTGTGGTGTCCACTAATGCATCCCCCAAAGTGGTTTTAGCTACAGATGATGCATCTGTGGCACATGCAGGAGGGATTGCAGTAGTGTAAACCTGCACCACAGGGGAGCAGAGAGAAAGCCGAGTGTGAGAATTTGACAACAACACTAACAGATGGTGCCGACTCTTCACCTTGAGGTCGGGGATGTTGAACTTGTTGTTGGTGGAGAGGTTGTTGGTGCGCGTGGTGGCCATCATCATCTTGTCCCAGGTCTGCTGGCACGTCTTCTCCCCCGGGGCGGAGATCAACCAGAATTCTGTCATGGCTGCAGGCAGGAAGGTCGTCCACCGGGCCTCTGATACAGGGGAGTCACTGGGATAAGGGAAGGCGAGAAGGACATTATTATTATTGGTACCTATATTTTTACATAGTGACAGCAAGCATCCACCCTACTTTAGTGTCTTTGAGCAAGACCCTGACCTCGCTGTGAAGGGGGCAGGCAAAAAGAGAAGTTTACCTTCAGGAATCAATAAAGTATATTATTATTATTACTATTATCTAGACAAATCAAATGGTGGGTAACTGATATAGTTCTTAAGCAAAAGAAGAATATGAATTATGACCAGTTAAAAGCATATCTACAATTCTGAGTGAATTTCGGGGGTAAAAGCCCCTTGAAAAATATAACATGGTCCAATTTTGCATTTTGATATAGCTCCCATCAGTGAACCCCTAATTACGCATCTCAAACATGTAGGCTACACATTGTGACAGAGATAAAAGATAAAGAGAGAAGTATAATTGTGAATCAGTGTCACATTATGAAGCCCCTTCTTCCTCTTTTTGGGCTCTATTCTGATTCTGAGCCATGGCAGGACTTCCTCACGTACACCAATGGTCACAAGCTGTTCACTACATACAGCACACTCTCAAGTTGGTTGATTGTATCATTACTGACTGAAGTAGTGAGGAGAGACAGATAAGCCTCCCTATCTGCTGATTGACTGTCATGTGATCATGTTTCTGTGTTGTTGAAGACGTGATGCACACGATCCTGTATGTTACCCACCAAACCCATGGCTAAGAATATGCTCGTTAGGTTATTTTGTAGATTCCCATCCAATACAAATCACTGATACACAGCACAATATGCCAGGCTCATATCTAGCTACAGTAAGCATTAGCCTGCTGACATAAGCTTGCTAGCATGGCAGTCCAACGCTGTCACGACATCGAAACCCGAGTATTTTCACACTTACCGACGCGTTCACTGGCTTCGGTGTTGGACCACACGGTGTAATGCAGTAAAATAGTCACAACTGCCGATGCATCGCTCAGATAATAGGAGGTTTTCGACTCAGAGGTCCTTCAACAGCATCACACTCAAAGTCAGCTGACCAGGGGGAGAAGTTGTGCGTATGCGCAAAAACTGCTGCGCACTGTGCTGCGTTTAAGTGCTCCTCGCAAGCTCCTGTTTCCGAAACACCAAGTCAAAATTACGACGGATTGACTATACTTCCATGCTTTTGGGGTATTCAGCTGCTTTTGGGTGGAAATATTCAGTTGTTGTCTTACATGCTCTCCGTATACTAAACGTCACGCATCCCTGAAACTTCTGACTATTTCCCAGTAGCCTTTACGACTTTATTGTGTCGTTCATTTGCGCTCTATTAGTAATTCCAATAATCCCGACTGCACCTGGAGGCAACATGAGTGTTTGTTTTGAGACCTGTCAGCAAGCCAGTGCCTCTTAATACCGACCTCTTGTGGCAAGGTGCACCTACTACATCACTCAGTAATATACCTGGATCTGTCAGAAGTGTCTTTAGATGAAAGTGAATCAACGTCAATAAAACAGCCTTTGCATTTTAGTGCTCACTAATTCAACTGTGTGCAATCCCTCAATTCATTCACGTGTAATTCATGTGCATTAATCTAATATTAAATGCAAGACTGAATTTCAAACTACGCACACTTCCTTTCTGCCTAGGCTACAGACAATAAAGGTCTCTCAGATTTACTAAACTATGATAAAAATCAAACAAATAGACCAAAGAAGATTAATACTACTCCCATTTCCCTCTGTTGGACCTACCATTCCAGTAGACTAGATAAATAAACATGGTAGCCAGCTGATGTTACATGATTACATTTTGTACCTGTACCTCTATCCCTACCTGCACAGTGTCCAAATGTCAACATTCCTCATATCTGAGTGTGTAATAACCATAGACCCGGTATAAACCAGTCACCGAACACTGTGCCTTCTATTTAATCTTTTAGTCTTTTTAATCTAGTTACAAAAGGTCATTATGTCATTATTTTTCAGAAAATGCACATTTCCAGTCCACTTTGATAAACTATTCCTGGTCTGTCTGGCACCTCAGGGCCATTGGAATAACTGAACAGCCATAAACTGCACATTTCAGCCAGTCACTTGGTTTCTAAACATAGTAAAGAAGGCAAGCCAGCCTCCAGCCTTCAAACTCTCAGGGTCGTGTGCTCAAAGGAAGTGTTAGCATAGGCCTTTCCTCACTGTCTACAAGCCAGCATTTTCTAGGCCACATTGTTTGTGAACATGATGTGACTGTCATAAAACAAAGATAAGGGCCAGAATGGCTAGACAATTAAATACAGATAAACTGCCACAGATCAAGCCACAGAAAGACAAGTCATACGACCGAGTGGCTACAGGAGGGTTTCTAAGCTGGAACAACACATTCTCCTGCCAGTCATTCAGTGGTGCAGCCTACTGAACTCCTGACCACCACGCTGAATGAAATAGATTTTTTTTTTTTAATTATTATTTCTTCTCATCCAGTTGAGTGGTGTTTGCAAGTGAATGTGACAAAGGCTCATTGACAACAAACAACAAACAACAAAATATCCAGTAAGCTCTTAAATCTTAATAATCTGCTGCATTCCATGAGACACTGGCAGGAACACAGTGAGAGTCAACATGTCTGCTACTATTTCTGAGACACTGAGGCATTTAGGTTGTGTCTTGAAAGTCTGTGATATCAATTCCATGCCATAATCTTCCACTGTGGCAAACATGTTTATTCTCTGATTATAAGTCCAGAGTAACAGGCTCCTTTAAAAACCCGTGCAGGGGCATGCTCAGAATCAAGTTCAGCAAGGCTGTAAAAAAAAAAGATACACATTAACTAACCCTAACCCTAACCCTAACCCTAACCCTAAAAAAAAAAGATCCACTCATTCCATGATTCATTCAGATCGTTCCGGTTAGAAGATTTATAGGCGTTTGACCCCGTGACACCCTACCCTCCACCCTACCCGTCCCAACCACAGTCAAACAGAGGCCTGTGTTCTTGCAGTCACAAATGTCTTCAAAGCTCGTGGAGAGCGTGTGAGAAAAATCAGGGATGAAAACACTGGCTGAGAACTCATTCATAGATTTAAAAAAAAAAAGTCTTAATCAAAAGCACTGCATGGCTCATTCAGTGAGCACCATGCTGGGAAGAGAATCATACTATCACAGTTAAGATGATTGTTTTTGTTAGCACTTGACTTAATTAAGGCCAGTTCCTTTGGGTTCTCAGACAGACTTGTAATGAAGATAAAAAAAAAAGGTAAAGCCAGATATCTAAAGCAGATATAATCTAAAGGCTTTATGAACAAAGGTGAGCAATGATCTGCCAAGTCAGTCAAGTTCAGTCACATTGCCCATTACACTATACTTATGCAAAACTGGGTCAAATCTGTGAACATTTTACTAAGCCAAACAAGTAAGCCCAAAGTTTATCTCACTGGCCTCAAAGCACTGATGTGCTGTCTGTCTTCAAACAGGGGTACAAAGTTTCTGTCACACCCTTACTGTTTACAGCAGAGGAGTGCTTGATGAACTTTGGAAATATGATAGGCCTATAATGTCTAAAAGGGTCAGGTGTCTAGCGAGGTGTGTATCAGTGGCTAAACGTGACACTTCAGTACTGTTATAGGCTATTTGAAGAGATTAAACAAGGGAATGGATATAAAGATTTTGATTCGTTGATGGATTTGTTGTGCTGCAAGATACTGTCTCTATCACTGACTTGTTTCTGTTTGCATGCGTTGACAAGGGGTGGCAGGTGAACATTTGTCATAATTACACCAACAGGTGCATTTTTTTTTTTTCTGGGAAAAGCTTTTAATTTTAACACTGTATCCTTACAATTTATGCTTTTGTGACTGTAAATGGAAGTGTATGAGTGCTTTTGCCATGGACCCATCTCTGTAATTCTCAATACATAAACTATAGAAGGTAGAATATCCCAATTGTAAGTAAGTGTAATTTCAAAGGTGCAATAAAAGATCAAGAGCAGCAGCGGCCAGGAATGATTGAGTGATAACGAGTTGCCATCTATGGAAAGTTTTGGGGTTATGTAACCCGAATAAACATAACAGATCTACAATGGCCTGTATGTTATTCGGAAATACATATTTGGTATTTGCTCAAAAACGGGGAGAGGTGATTGGTAGGACTGAACGTGGAGGGCCCGCCCCCAGTCCGTTGATTATCTTTTCCACTTCCCCTCGCTTCCAGTTCTCCACCCACCAGCCGAGAGACAGCGAGAGAGAGAGAGACAGATAGTGAACCAACGCTCGCTCCTTGTCCGAACATATGGCAAAAATAGCCCTCTTTCTTTCTTATATCGTTGTGCCCACTACTCTTTAAAAATTCCGCCGAAAAAGAGAAGACGATTTTCCAAAACATTCTGGCCGTTATCTCACGTAAGTACAATGAAACACTTCGGTTGCTTTCCTTGGATTCAGCTGGCGGCGTAACATGGCGGGCTGGTCTTTCTGCCTTGCCACACATGACAGGCCGATTCATTGCGTTCAGCGTTTGTGGTCACGTTATGTAGCTGTTTTCGAAAGTATGTGTTTATTATGAAGCGGTCTTACCACTCCAGACGAATGCTTACTTCATACGTTCTATCAAGAGTAAAATGGAGGTTTGTTGTGGGGTTATTAACGTTAGTGAAATGAAGTGCTAGCGATAGCTTGTTATACAGCGACATGTAGTGTTACTAGCCAGGTTAGCTCTCAGTCACCGAGAATGTCAACAGCGCCGCTGGCGTTTCCTCCGGCCAGTGGAACTGTCGTGTTAACGTTTCAAAATGTTCTGACATTTCCCGAATCTGCCATGATACAGCTGGTCATGTCTTGTTTTGGTGACACATTGCAATATTAAGTGTCATTTGTCAAGTCTTGACACCAGTGTGCACCACCGTAACGCATGCGCATGTACAATTTAAACAAGCGTTATTCAGATGTGAACTAACCTTAACTGCTCTGGTGATTGGTTTAGTTAATTTAGTTAAGTCGTGGGTGTTTATATGATTCAAACACTATCCAGGTAAGCAGACGGGAGAGTTGCCTAACATATCGATCGTGTCGGTGAATTTTTGACCACAGTGAAAACAAATGTCCCAGGTAGTCGACGTAAATCGCATAATCCCAAATGAGATCTAAATGACTGACCAGACTAGCCAAAGATACTGCACTGCTTGTACTTTCCCTTGTTATAACCACTTGGCGCCTGGCTGGACAGTTGTATGTTTGATGTCAACACAGTCTATGCCAAAGTTGAATTTGGCAGTTTATTTTTCTCCGCATGAAAATCTAATGATAATGTGTTTACTCCTCAGGGCTCCCCCGTCTCTGCACAGGTGTATAAGTGCTACCCAGAAGGCCTAGGGGCGGCTCTTTACCGGGAGCACTTTGACTTCAACGCTGAGCCGCCTTGGGATCCTAGCTGATAGCGGGACAGGTCCATCTCCTGACTTGTCCATGTGAGTAGCTGGGTGCCTAGTCTACACACGAGGACACACCCTCATATATCATATAGATATATATATATATATACACACACACACACACACACCGCACCACACACAAACACGTGGCCTGACTTGCTACATGCTCTGAGAAGAATTTGGCAGGCAGGTCGTAATGTGAGTGATCTCAGATGTTTGCAGTGTGTATGAAGTGGCTTATCTGGTTCATAGCAAGTCAGTGAATGATATGAAACTAAAGGTAGATAGGCACTGCCTCTTGTGTTGGAACATCAGGTGTCTGGTGTCGATACTTGTATTGATTAAACTGGGAAAGGAATTTGGTTCTTGGGTTTTGTGTCAGTGGAAGCTAATGTTTCTTTGAGAGTCTTCATATGTAAGAGAAAATTCACAGTTGCCCTGAATGTAATGAGGACATGCATGCACATTCCAGCCTGAGTTTTGGGCAGTAAACACAGATAAAAGGGTGTGGGTGTGCATATGCATCCATGTATAGGTGCTGACTTTGAAAGCAAGAAATGTATCTGGGTGAAAGTTCATCGGTGCCATGCCTGTATATTCCGTGTGTCTAATTTGCTTAATCAAATAAACTTCTTTTCGTGATGTGTTTTCTTGTCTCCCTCTGTCTCTTTGCAGTTTGTTGCATACCGGCAGGACCCCATTGGCTCAGTCGTGACCCCCCTTGACTTGCTTAACTGTTCTTTATGATTGTCGGCTCAGCGGATTACGGTTGAGATGAAAGGCCTCGCTGACAAACCCAGCTACATCATTGAACTCCTGGAGGGAGGAGTGACCCTTGAAGATGTCATTGATGGACACATCTGCGAGCAGGCTCTGGTCAGTTCAGCTCACAGACTGCAGCAGCAGATTCTGGATCAAAAATATTCATCATAAAACAATGGGCCACTCATAGAAGGAGCCTGACCCTTTTTATCTGATAAAGGTTTTCCCTGTTGAGTATTGAGACACACAAATCCTCTTGACCCCTGTTAAGATATCCCTGTCAATCCGAAGGGATTGGATCGGTATAAGCAGTGTAATCCTGACCCAATAGCATTACTCTACCCCTATTCACTCTACATATCTTGGAGTCCTGGGGCAATATTCACTTGTGTCAGCTATAGTATATACTGTTCATTATAAAGGTCACCAATTTCCCAGAGAGAGGAAACAGAGCTGCCAGTGGCTTTACCTGTTGCATGGTATACTCAGTGCAGCCTCTATCCCCCCTTTGTGTCCCCCAGGTGGAGAAGAGTGCATTTGTGGTGGGTGACTTGGGCGCTCTGATGCGGCAGCATGTGTGCTGGCAGAGCGTGGCACCACAGCTGCGGCCCTACTACCCAGTGAAGTGCAACAGCAGCCCGGCGGTCATCGAGGTGCTGGCCTCCTTGGGCCTGGGCTTCGTCTGCACCAACAAGGTAAGCCGTCATCTTTGGCATTGAATTCAGATGGCTTTGTTGGTTTGTTACTGTAAGGAGTGTGGAATGTGCACTGTTGTCAGGCTTCATTTTGTTACCAGGTGGGAACTATAGGCTTCACTGGACAGTGGCTCATCCTCTCATGAAAGCATTTGACATTTTGGGACAATTACATGACAAGCACTCAATTGATTACTAGTTATCTAATAAGTGCTGTCCTTTCAACTTATGCAACACACTTAACCTTCGTACCCCTTTTTGTGATTGTATTGATGAGGCTTTTAGATTTTTCTGGGTTAATGTTGCTAGCATGATAATCTGAGGGTGTGTGTCTGTCCTTTCTTTCCCCCCAGGCTGAAGTGAGCTTGGTGCTGGAGCATGGCGTGTCACCAGAAAACATCATCCTGTCGGGTGTATGCAAGCAGCTGGCCCATGTCAAGCATGCTGCCAAGAACAATGTCCAGCACCTTGTGTGTGACAGCCAGGCCGAGTTGTGCAAGATCTCCCGCCTGCACCCCAGTGCAAAGTAAGTGAAGAAAGCAAGCTGTAAAAGCAGGCATTTTTTCTTGGTTTTGATCCATTTGCATTTATGTAGAACTGAAAAGATGAAATAAATGTAATTACTCTTTTAATAGGGAAGTAGATCCATTTTGCCTTTGGCTCAGCATAAACAGTGGAAAATCCATAAAGCTTATTGACTTTACCAGCTCTAATCTGAAAGTCCTGCCTCTTGGTGAAAACTGACCTATCAGAGTAAGCTGCTGTTAATATGTCAATCATAAACTTGAAATAGAAACTCGCAGTGTCTCAGGATCATTGGCCCTGCTTGGCGCATGAATGTTATGTTTATGTTATGATCCCTGACTTATGCTTGTCCCATCACTCGCAGGTTGCTGCTGCAGCTGACCACTGAGGCCCACGCGGCTGAGACCAGCATCGCTTTCGGCTGCTCTCTGAAGAGCTGCCGGCACCTGCTGGAGGCGGCCAGGGAGCTGGGGGTCCAGGTGGTGGGGGTGACCTTCCACATCCCTCCCTCCTGCCAGGACCTGCAGCAGGCCTACACCCATGCACTGTCAGACGCCCGCTGTGTGTTTGACATGGGGGTGAGCATTGTGGACTTAAACTGTGCTGGTAGAGGGATAAGCTTGTGGGAGAATTCACAAAAGTCAAGTGGTAGAGAAAAGGTTCCTACATATGTCTGGAAAGTGGAAAAGTATGGAAAATGAATTTGATCATTTCCAGATCTTAAACATTTTGCAATTGGACAAAGTGTCTATTAAAATTATGGAAAATGCTGTTACGGTCAGTGCTGATACATGTGACATTTTATTGAGTTGTAGACTCACTGTCATTTCACATATTGTGATATATTTGGTTTTGTAAAGAATAATCATCTTTAGAGCATTATTTGACAGTCATATTGCCCTGCCAATATCAACATACATCATGCTGAGCATCAGCCAAAATCTTCAAATATAGTCAAGAATTGAAGGTCTGGAAAATGTCTTTAACTTTGAAATGCTGAATCTGTAGGAACCCTGTAGAGGACAACTCATTTATGAGATTTTTTTTTTCCTTTGTAAACTTTGTGTCTATTCCATTTAGAGTAATAACTAAATGTGACTGTTGGCTGTTTCTGTTCAGGTGGAGTTGGGCTTCAGCATGAACATCCTGGACATTGGTGGCGGATTCACTGGCTCAGAGTTTCAGCTCAAACAGGTAACCAGACAGCTTTGATAACGTGTTATTAACGCATTATTCAAATACCTGCCTTCTAAAATTATAAAACTAAACTTGGATCAGCCTGGTATCAAGTACTAGCTGGGTAAATGAGAATTATATTTCACCATTTCAAAGAAGTTGCTCTCAAAAAGTAAAACATAGCTAAAAGAACATTAATAAAAGTACTGTATGCCTACAGGCGAAGTTGTTGTACCCATGCTTCCTGTATCTTGCAGGCAGCTCCCTGTATCTGAGTGCTAACTCACTGTATCTGCTGTGTGTGCGTGTGTGTGTGTGTGTGTGTGTGTGTGTGTGTGTGTTTGCAGGTTGAGTGTGCAGTCAGGCCGTTGCTGGATGCCTACTTCCCTCCACTGTCTGGTGTGCAAGTGCTGGCCCAGCCTGGCAGCTTCTACGTGGCCTCTGCTTTCAGCCTGGCTGTCAACGTGATCGGCAAGAAAGTGGTGAGCCGCCACTGGGACAGCCTCGCCCAAGGTGAGATACGAGGTTCTCTGAGATGGGTTCACTTTGTCTTGCCTTTATAGATGATATCTCATGTTCTACATTTCTGACGTGGACATCCTGTGTGTTTGTACAGGTGAGCTGAGCAGCAGCGAGGAGCCTGAGTTCCTGTACTACATGAACGAGGGCGTGTACGGCTCATTCAGCCGCAAGCTACTGGGAAGCAACATCCCCGCCCCATCAGTGCACAAGGTCAGTAGGCCTCCACTCAAGAGAGCTCGCCCTATTCCATGCTGAATCAAACATCTGATAGGAAGTCTAGCTGAATGGAAAAGGAGGACGTGCATTATGAGCGTTGATAGGAAGCAGGATTAGGATTGCTTTGGATGGTGAACTATGTTGACCTATACAAAGAACGTATACTGGTTCTGGGCTTTTAACACAAAGAGGAAGACACAAGGTACTTAAACATATGGGGGTGGATGATGAAAGACATTGTAGGGCAGAAAAGAAAGGTCAGCTCTATAGTATTACCTTAATGTTTCGTAAGCACATTTCACACAAAATGTTGTCTGGAGATGTGACGTAATTGGCCAGGAAGGCTAACTAGCCGATTGTTGTCCTTATTTTGACTGCTTTCTTTCCTCCGTCCAGCATGTGCTGCGCGCTGAGGAGGCGGTGTATCCCAGCAGCCTGTGGGGCCCGTCGCTGGACCAGCTGGACCAGGTGGTGGAGCGCTGCTTGCTGCCTGAGCTCAGCGTGGGAGACTGGCTGCACTTCTCCAACATGGGAGCGTGTGGCCTGGAGGAGCTCAGCTGTCTCTCCTGCAGCCCCGAGCCGCCCGTCTACTACACTGTCTCCACCTCTGACTGGTGAGTGTGTGAAGGTCCACCTTTGGTCTCATTCTCCTTCTTCCTGTATTGTCATTTACTGAGTGTGATTTTTCTGATTGAGGAGAAAAGACACACTAAGCAGGGTTCGTACAGTCATGAAAAACCTGGAAAAGTCATGGAATTTGAAAATTGTTATTTCCAGGCCTGGAAAAGTGCTTGAAAAAAATAAAATCCCAAAAGTTTTGGAAAAGTCATGGAAATTTGTTTCATAAATATTTTCATGTCGTTCATTTACGCTGAGTTTAAAATAATTCATATGCTTTTAAAAGAAATTACATAACGTTCAAAATATAAGCAGGCATACGCTCTCATACCTGAAAAGTTTGGTGGCCATAGCAACAGTAACTCAGGGAGGCGGGTGGGGCTTGCCGTCGGCTAGCTAAAATTGATAACGCACTATGCCAGGGAAGTGTAGATTTAACAATGCTTGGCTACAAATGGAGAAGTACCCCACTGAACAATCTTACGTTGATTAGACGTTTAAAACACGTCTAAATGGCCCATAGCCGTCTAGGCGACGTTGAAATCATGTCTTTTGCTCAGTGGGACATGTCATGGGTTGCAACAGACCAAGACCCGGGACGAGCAAAATGCAGGTTGTGTGGTGGCAAAACGTTCGATATTTCGAACATGGGAGAGGCGGCATTATCGAGCCACGCCAAAGGTGGCAAACATCAAAGCGCTGCTGCTCGCGAAGCTACCGCAACCCCAATCACTGGCTTTCTCACCACAGCGAGGGCAAATGCTAAGCCGAGCAGCACGTCTCTCTCTTCGGCTACCAAGCAGGTGTCGATAACCGATGCTGTAACGAAAAATGAAGTCCTAACTGCAGAGGTAATGTGGGCGCTGAAGGTGGCTAATTGCAGAAATGAAACGCTAAGCTGGCAAGTGACTGTTCAGTTAAGGTCCCATGGACAGTAAGACACAAGAAGAAACCACTTTTTTTTTTTCATTACAACTTGGTCAGGTTCCCACCAGCTATTCTCTCTCACTAGCCTCTCAAGGGGACAGAACTGTGTGTGTGTGGGTGTGGGTGTGTCAGTCAAACACAAAAAGAAAGCACTTGTTATGCGAATGTTGTTTTATAAACCTGTTTAAATGTTAAATTGTTTTTGTTGGTTTATGGTCAATGAGTTAGTTAAATACTACATTTTATCCTCACTTTTTCATGTATACACCGAGACTTCACAAAATGTTTGGTCATGGAAATTTGGTTTAAAGTCATTGAAAAGTCATGGAAAAGTCATGGAAATCCATTGGTCAAAATGTGTATGAACCCTGACTAAGCTAAAGCCTAAACTGAGGTGCCACTGTACATGTTAATGTCATCGTCATTTCGGAGCTGTTGGGTTCTATCCGGATCCTTGTTTTATTCCCCTGCCTATGGCAAAAATTAATGGGATTTTTGGTCCCCGCTTGCCAATTCTTCTGTTTTTTTAAACGGGTAAAATAATGTCAGTAGAAATGACATATGACAAAGGTATTACATATTTTAATGCATTACTGAATTTTTTAAAATATTTTGCTAACAACCATGGTACGGCTGCTGCATTATCTTCACAAAGCCACAAAATTCTGGGATGCTAAGCATGGCTTGCGTTTTTTTTGTTTTTTTTTAAGAATCCACCTGAACATCTAAAGGAATGCATAATAGAGGAACCCTCAAAAGCAAATATTGTCAGTATTAGTGTAGGCAATCATTTTATAGTTTTTCATTCTCACACTAGACTGAAAGGGGGCAGGAACTGAAATCCCCTATTTGGGCCAAAATATTATGTCACAGGACAATTGAGTTTGAGAGGTTGAAACATCAGTAAAGGGTTTTCTCAGGTTTTCAACATGTCAGGGTTTCTGGACTCATCCCTTTTTACCAGGGCTTCTGTTTTCTAGTATAATTTCCTGCTTTTGTTACATGCTGATCAGGATATCAATATAGGTGTAACAAAAATGTGAGGAATATAGAGAGCTGATCCCAATGCTTTCTGTGTTGCCCACAGGTACGAAATGCAGGAGGCCGGCGTGGCTCTGGACAGCACCATGAAGAACTTCTCCATGGTCCAGTACAGCATGTAACCCTGTGTCCCTGTCCCTCCTAGGCCAGATTATATTGCACAGATGCCCTGACCTCCACTTTCACCCTGTGATAGGAGGGGTGAGGGTGGCGATGGGGGCACGGGGCTAAATGTGGTCAACATTCCAGCCGCCTCGGAAAATGCAGTGTCATATATTTTTTCTAGGAAATGGAGACTTTTTTTTTCTCTCTGGAAAGAGAAAACAATTGGCTGTTCCGTACCTCAATTGTCCAAAAGTTTCTGTGGAAGATGATATTCTCATTTTTGCCCCCTCCCCTGCTATGCTCCTCCCTCTGACGGACTCCAACAATCTGTCAGCTAGAAGAACTCCAGGCCGACAACGACAACATTATGCAACAAAATGGACGACTCTGTGGAGATGGAACCCCCCGCCATCCTTGGGGTGTTTTGTTTCCTAAATCAAATCCAGTTTACATAAATGTACACTTGATTTTAATCTTGCTCTGTATTGATTACCTGTTGACAGTCCTGTAAAAATCCTGTGTCTATTCAACACCAATACATTTTGTCTATAGATGATTTTTTGAGAGGTATTTTAAAGAATCAATGCCTTCTGTGGATTCTGTACTTTGGAAACCTCACCTCGCATAGTTTAAATGGAAGTGTGACACGATGACGTAACCTATTTCTTTATTGCAGTTCACCTCTTTGCATTTTTATTTTTTTATTTATTGGATTCAAAGATCACTGGGGCATGTTGAAAGCTCCGTCTTTTAAGTGTGTTTTGCCCAAGTATATGCTGTGGCCCATCTAACAGTATTTTCTGATAAGATATTGATGTATTTTTTAACGCTACATGAATTAAGTGTGCTGTGATTGCCATTTGTGACCTCAATGTTTTCCCTTTACTCGAAAGGCATGAAGGAATTGGTGAGGGATATTTTCTCTACGCTGAGCCATAGCTTGAATACAGTGAAGCTGCACCCTAAGGCACTCCTCTTCTGAAATAAACTTAGATATTAATCTGGTTTAAAATGCACAAAATCTGTTGTAGGCTAATCAACTACTGTGACGTTTAAGACAATGCAGTCCTAGTTTTTCAAATCATCAGATGTGCCATGGGTGCCTTGGCAAGGGATTGGTCCATATCCGCTCAGCATCACTCTGAATACAGGCTCTCTACCACCAGCAAACAAGGATCTATTTCAGGAGAGTGCTCACACATGAAATGCTTTATAAGTGGCAGGTATACATGTCTATATCTGTCAAGTGGAAGACATGCTAGTTGTACACAGACAGATCTGAGGCAATGCAGATGGTTTGGCAGATAAGCGCCAGGCTTGTCTGCTTATGTAGACGGAAACTCTTCCTCATGCCTCTCTGAAGTTATGAGGGACGTAATACGGAGTCTCTTGTACAGCTAAATGTCTAATTATATTAAAGGTGACCTGACTAAACTCCAGTTTTTAAAAGGAAATCCTGCCCCAGTGTGTTACACACGACTAATGTATTGTTAATTACTTGCTGTCTAAGGCACTAATGGACCATAGCCTGTTTTTGACTGTAAATTGTGCTTGTTAAAGTAATGAAAGTGATTAATTTAATACATCATGACTGAAATCATTTGCTTTGTGTATGTGTGATCTTTTGGGAGTGGGGTGTTTGGGCACAAAGCTCACCTTGAAGTAGACATCAACACATTTTTGGGAAATATTTCTTTCCAGCATTGGCCAACATAATTTATAACCATATGTTTCTTATGTACTTTGGATCTAGTTTAATGTAGTTAAATGTCCTAGAAATATGAATCTAATCAAGCTGTAGGACGAACAAGAGGGATAACCACAGGCTCACTTTTAATCTTACCAGCAACGGCTCAGGGAATGAAACACTATTTTACTTTGATGCTGTAATCAGGAAAACAGTAGATATGAGATCTCCGCTTCACATAATGAAAAGATTCTTGGCCTTTATAATCTAACTGCTCCAATATCATCAATTCATCAGATCAGTGATGTTATCCATCAGCTCATTTCCAGATCTCACCTTCCACCTAGACATCATAGCAAAGCCTGATGGAAAAGCTCTCCTTCAACAGGCAAACACAATATTGTTTGCCTAATGTTGGTTAATGCCTGGTTAATAATTTTCTCTCAATACCAGGGAAGAATTCTGGACCACAGCTGTTCCAACTTTGATGGATTTACAGCTTGTATAGGCTTTTATAATGGATCTCAACCAGCCTTTGGTTGTGGCCCGATTCATCTTAACTGTAGGCTACATCAGTGTGGTATTTTATTGTGTTTTGGCTTTCAAAGGAAGGGAAAGAAACTGGATATTTATCCTCCAGGACAGTTGATTTCACTCATTAGCACCTTCAACAAGAGAGGAGCAATTAATCAGTGAAATCAGATGTGGTGTTTGGTTGGAATGAAAACCTAAGTACTCTTGGGCCTGGATGGCACATACATGAGAACCACTGTTCTTAGCCAATGAAATTACTGCTTGACTAAACAGAAATTAAAACAGACTGATCTTTAATCTAATAGAGCTTTCCTTACAGGCTCAATGATTGAGTCCTTAGGAAGCCGAGCAGCTAAAAAATGTCACCGTCTTGCTGCTGTGCATTACATTGTATATTGGTCCAGAAGGGTTACTCCAAACTCACCAGCCATCTTTAAATTGAGTTAAAGAAAGTTAGCTGTGCAAATTAAGTGTTAATGGATGGCAGCATAGCCTACTGGCTAGAGAGACTGTGTTATTACCATAAGGTTGCAGGTAAAATCCCAGAAAGAACCACGTGTCTTGTCAAAGTGTCCTTGAGCAAAACACTGAACCCCCACCTGCTCACTCATTGTATGTTGCTCTCAATAAGAGCGTCACCTAATTGCCTGTAAAATGTAATTGGCAATGTGAAATATTGTTGGTGGTAGCTTGACTCTGTTGCTCACTCAAGGCCTCAACATCATTCCATCATTCATCTTTCATAAAACATGAATGCATATCTGATTGTAATGTTATGAAGTCAATACTGGGACTCCACTGGAGAAACTGGGTGTGAAATCTTTACAACCATTTAAACATTTGTGGTCCAGAATTCTTTGCAGATATTGTGTGTGAGAGAGATTAATGATTAAAGGAAACATTTATCTTAGGTTATTTCTGTTAAAGGTGCTATTTTACATTTTACATTAGATGTCTTATGTACCTTTTATCTATCTTTGAACTGATGAGCAAATGTTATTTTGATTTGAAATCATTACTTCACTCCATACCCACTTATTCCTATTCAGGGTGGGGGGCTGGAACCGGTCCCAGCATGCATTGGGCGGAAGGAGGGGAAACACCCTGGACAGGTCGCCAGTCCATCACAGGGCTAACATGATTCGAAATAAGACAAATAATAATAGACTAGTGGAGGGTTCACATACTTCCCTTTACCATTGCATGTCATCCAGGTCAAAAGCATGCTTAGAGATGGGATGGTCATAGGGAATTTGATGATAATGGTGATGATAATAATGATGACAATTCATTTCTTTGCATCATACAGCTGTCAGATTAAAAAAACACATCATGGCACACCACCAAAGTAGTAAACAAAAAAGTTAGGTGACATGTTTTCAAGCTTACAACACAGAGTTGCTGGGTTTGTATTTACATACTCAAGGACTCAGCTGTCTTGCTTCACAGCATGCTCAGTAGGACTAGGCTGGCAAGCATGAATGAACTATGAATCTGGTTGATGTTATTATGTTTTTGGGGAAGGCATTTTCAAAGTAGTTCAAAGTAGAGAGAGACAGGAAAGATGGGGTGGGGGGGGCAGTTCGATGTGACAAAGGTCCTGGGTCAGATTCAAATCCACGACATAGTGGTTACATGATATGTGCCTTAGCCCACTGATCCATGAGGATGGCCCGAAATTGGGTGATTGAGTGGTGGCACTCTATACGATTGGCCTAATGGCATAACCTCATATTGATTCAACAGACTGGGCATTATACTGTGAATAATCACTTTCTTTTTCTTTCCCTCTTTGGGCTCAGAGACAATGTCATAATTCAGTTGTACTTCAGCCACCACTGTGTACCACTGTGAGATGGTCCGGCTGCAGATGGGCCTGCCGGCGTCAGAAATGCTGCAGTGCAGTCAGAGTCAGTTGCCGTATAAAAGCCATGCATGTTGACACTTCCTGTGTTTCTTGCATTGCTCCATTGTTAACCCAGGAAATTAAACCCTGGTTTGCATTGCCTTGCTCAAGGGAACAATGACATAACTAGCTGTGACCTCACTCGTCAACCCGTAAATTAGTTCAAGTTAAAATACTCAAGACGTGGAATTATTTGATTCTCTACTGAAAACAAAGGATTAGGAGACTGTGATGCACCAGATCCATTACAGTAGATTATGATTTTCCAAGGAATTGTACTACAGCAATCCACCACCAGGAAGCACTAGACTGGGTGATATCAAATGGATACTTTGTTGGGTAGTGGATTTGTCTCGTACCAAATGGACCTAGCTACCTGCTAGGTTAACTGGTAAGTACCAATGTAGACGGGTTGCTCAGTTTTTGTGACTGGACTCTGCTCAGCTCAGTCATTCAGTGAGCATGTTTGCAAAAAAAGTTGATAGTTGGGAAGGGCGACCATAAAATAGTTAATCCAAAATGCGTAGAATCACCTTTTTACAAATATTACCAAGCATAAAGAAACTAAACTAAAATGAGGTTTCGTTATAAATGTCTTCTAGTGCAAATTCCATTGCAGTCGGCGCTAGCTAGTAACTATGTTTTTTTTTTATCAAGCTATCAGCTTATTTGTTAAGTTCTAACAAGCTAGCTAAACTTCAGATTTTATGCAAACCAAAAAACACCAAATCAATGTATATATGACTACTCCCCCAATTACAATGTTAGACCAATGTAATTGGCTAAAAAAAGTAGCATGATATGATGTAATCATTGAAGGTCTGGAGGACCGCCCATTTAGCTCATTTTCTCGACAGCTCATTGGCCAGCCTAGACATATACCACGTGACTGTCTGTGGGGGGGGTCACAATAGCCACGCCCACAGACCTAGCTATCTCATGTAGAATGTAAAAGAGAACAATTAATAAATCAATTATTACATTGAGTTGAAAACTAAATTGGTAAATTACCACAAATGCACTCTGGATCAGTGGCTTTCAGCTTGGGTTCAAGAATAAAAAGTTATTCAGTTTTAGGGTGAGAAGACTCCCATTGGCTGCTTTGTACACTATGCAAATTAGAAGCCCTACGTCAGATCCTGAACTTAAGCGCCATTTTTCCTCAACAGGAAAAGGGGACAAAAGCTCGATCAAATATAACTTATCGTCGGCGGGGTTAGCAAATATATTTGAATACATTCACCTTAGCTGTATGGCGCATATAGAAAGAGGATGATGGTTGGATGAGGATCTGTGCGCATCGTCCACTGCGGAAGTACCGATACAGACGCACTCTGGCGGACCGGTGAAAGTAGATAACGTTAACGCTAGCCCTGTTCGCGGTGACACAGCGACAGCTACCCTGAAATCAAACCAGATCTCAGGTAAATAATTGTGAACCGTCTCTGAGCATCCTCAAGCAGCAAGGAGCGGCGTGGCCGGCGTGGTGAACCGGCTCATCGCTGTCACCGTGCTGCAACGTGCTTTTTAATGATAACGTTACTTTTGTATACATAGTGTTAGCATGCATGCCAGTATTTATCTAGCTAAGAGATTGTGTAAATAGCCAAATTTGCATTAGTAGCTAACCTTAGCTAAATCAGCATCGTCACATTCAACAGGCTAAACATCAGGCTATCAGGTCAGAAAATAGCTAATATATCTATAATATTGTGATGGGGACGTTTCCTATGTGTGGTACTCTGTAGTGACCTTATCGCATCGTATGTTCCTTTTTAACTCATATGGTATAATCATAATATTCCTGCACAGACTTACAGTTTTGCTGTGATATTTGTATAGCATCCTTCTAACATGTATTATTGGATTGCTGTAGTTCTTTATAGTGAGGCAGGCCCGGGGATGCTGTGAGGTTTCTTACTATGATTTGTCATTTTGCATAGAAAAATAGATATTCTCATTTTCATGATGCAAACCACGTGATAGTTTTTGTGATCATTTATAGTTTCGAAATATGTCTTTTGATGAAATGGAATATGGAGTGGCATTTCATACCTTTATTTTTTTCTCTGCCATGTGCTTGGTGGAAATGTTATTGGCTTGCTGGTATGCATACTGTATACTACATGACCACAGCCAATTGCATTGCTGTTACTCATAATTAGCAGTCGCCCTATATGGGCCATTTTCTATTTCCTATTCTTTTATTGCTATAAAATGCCAGTCTTTCTTACTGGTTTGCCTGTTAATTCTACAACCTCTCTCCACCAAAATACTCTGCTGGGGGCAGCAGCAAGTAGTGCAAATCAGAGTTGATATTTTATTGAAATAAAGGCTGCTTGGCGGATGACAGGTATGCCAAAGTTACCAGAGGACCCTGGTAACATAAAAGGCCTTAAGTCCTGTTCTGGGAGGTGTGTATTTTTGCTAATAATCAAGACACCATTAGAGAATGTGCAGTGGAGTTTGTTTTAAATAAAGTATTTTATTTAAAACTTTATTGATTTTCATTATGTAAAGCTTGTGTTTAAATGTTTAAATGGACTTGCTCCTCAGCCTTTCTGTAAATACATCAAGAGACTACAGAACTGCAGCAGATCCACCAGAGCAGCTTCAAGTGGCAATTGTAAAGTTTCATTCTGCAAAACATCTTTTGCTCAGACAGCATTTTCTGTGAAAGGCGCAAAGTCCTGGAACTCGCTACCTGATCACTTGAAATCTGCTACAAACCACTAACCACTTTTAAGAGAGTTACCAAATCCTGGTTAACTCAGCGACAAACTTGTATTCATGTCTAGTTTTCTGTAGTTATGTTACTACTAAATGTGTGTTTTATGGTATCTTGTTGTACTCCGTTTACTTTTTTTTTCCTCTTTTTTTTTTTACCTTGTGCTTTATTGTATCTTGCTGTACTCAGTTTACCTTCTTTTTACCTCACTGTTTTAGTCTCTTATTTTCACAAAAGCCCTTCTAGGGACGGGTGTTGCAAATTAGCATCCGCTATAAACACTATGATACTTCTGTCCCTATCAAATAAACCATAAATAAATAAATCTGGGTTGTAGCAGTAATGGTTTAGTAGTGCTTGAGGAGGTGGATGTCATTTTATTTGCACATAACAAAAATGGGTGTAAGGGAGAAAAGAAAGAGATATAGTTATTGTGTAGGAGAGATCAGAAGCCATGGGCTTATAAGGAGGAACTCCCCTGGTATTAACACAAAAATTAGCTGTTGATGCAATTTGGACACATCAGAGCCTTGTAACAGTAGAACAGGAAATATGTTTATATTATACTGTGATCCCACCAGCACATACATTTGAGTATACTCTAAATCCATAGAAAAAGGTGAAGTATAACGGCATATACCATTGATTACACCACTAATTAACACATATTTTATGTGCCTATCAGTTTTATATTTTTTGTAATGGTTTTATAATAATTCTGTGTGGTCCACTTAGAAATTCCTAAAACTTGATGCTCCATAACCTGACAACATGGTACTCTTTCTTTTAATGTTTGCTAGGCATCTAAGAAATAATGTATCAGCTTCCAGTTGCAAATATTGACAAGATCCGAAAAACACGGAGGAAAGTGAAGAACATTCTAAGCGACATCGGCCTAGAGGACTGCAAAAACCTTCTGAAGGTATGCTTTGTTCCCAGAGAGATGTGGAGTTATTGTTACTTAGCCTATACTTGGGTCTGACTCAAGTCACAAATTTGAGAACTTGGGACTTACTTTCTCACAAGAGCTCACACAGCTGCAAACTACAGCAGTGATAACATTTCCTTGCACACACCCAGGCTCTTGGTAATGATGCAGTCAGTATATTAGTGTGTTTGTGTCCAGAAGCTTTGGAAAGGTTGCTCTCTTTGCTTGTGTTGGATCCAGTTGTAGTAGTCCTAGCGTGCCACTGAACGGCTGTTCGAGTCCAATCATTTGGATTTAAGGATTTTAGCACAGTACATAAGAGAGTAGTATGCAAAACATGGGTGTTAAGAATCACAAATTTGCAGTTCGCCATCCCAATCATCTAACACAAATCAAATCTGTATTTACATTTTGGTTTGGTAAATGTAAGGCTAGCTAGGTGATGTTGGCTAATCAAGTACTTTCTGTAGTAACACTAGATAAGTAGAGTCAGTCAGGTCATGGTCATTGTTTCAACACTGTGCTAGATTTTAATGTTAGCCATTGATACACCTAGACTGTGGTATCAACAGTCTGACAACATGCTGTTTTTAAAATCTTGGAAATAAATTATGAAATGCAGTTTGCAATGCATGATTTGTTTTGTTTTGACGTTGGGATAAATTCAGTTTTAATACACTCAGCTTAAAATGTAAATTGAAACTGGATTTGATATAATGATGGCCATGATGAGAGCATTCTTTCTCTCCCTCTCCACATATTTATATGTATTGGATATAAAAACCGATGGCAATAAAACAGAGTGAATTGACAACAACCCTGGTTCGTTTGTTATGACAAATGAAATGATAACTGTGGGGATGACAAGTGAAGCAAAGCTGATTGGGTCACACTTACCTACTGACTCTTACTGACATCAAAGTACTAGATTTGACTTGGCTTGCTTAATTGGGATTGCAAAGTCTTGAGACTTGACCCTTTTAACTTGGGACTTGCTTGAAACTTGCATCCTATAACTTGGGACCTACTTGGGACTCAAGCAAAGATGACATGGCCCCAACTGTTTTGATTTAATTATTTGCCAATTCAGCTTGAACCAAATATGAGAGGAGAGGTTCCACTTAAAACCTTTCAACAGGGGTGCAGACTTGAGTTTTAATTGTTTGTGTGTCATCATTGTACAGGATCTCCATGAAAAGTCTGAGAAAAACTTGGATGAAGATGAGGTTTTCGGGGACACACAGTGGGTTGATTTCACAGATGGATTCAATGGCAGACAAAGGAAAAAGGTGAATATGACAACTTTGATCTTGAATATCTGTCAATAAAAAATGTCTTTCGAGGCACATTGGGTATTATGTCTGGTGTGTGAAGTTAAGTGTCCTGTGGACTTCCTGACCCATCTTCTCCTTTTTTAAGAGAAGAGTGGACAGGTTATTCCTGATTATTGTTTAGGAAGGTTGATATGTATCTAGTATTACATACTCTACACCTTCTAATACTGAGTTGCACAACTCTCATTTGTCTCCTTTAACCTGTCTCTTCCATGTACTCTATACCTCCCTTCCAATATGGTTAAAGGGTCAAATCCATAAGACATTGTAGCTTTCATCTGAATTCACTTGGTCAATCTAATTATATGGAAAAAGCAGGTCCCAAATATTTTTTATTGTACTTTGTCAGTTGAGTGTGTAAAAAGTCAACTGTATTGTGCACACAAGCATTGTGCACGTGGAAATGGAGATGACAGTTGGCATATTTGACCCAATTAATATGTATTTTGAGGTGTGGGAATGGTAGGGTGCAAAAATGGGAGAGGAAATTATTGAAATGGATCACTAGTATTGATATGTTAATATGTTGATTCTATGTTAGTAGCTGTTTCCTTTATTTCTTTATTACCTGTACTTGACATACTTTACTTCTTTGGTATTGTTCGTCAATTGCTGTTGTGGCACCTGAATTTCCCCAAAGGGATCAATGAAGTGCTATCTTATACCAAAATGTGTCAATTTCACCTGTAATTGTGTGTGGTATTTTACCACACAAAGCATTTAACTCCTCACCCTGAGAAAGCCATGGCTGCTGTGTTAAAGGTAAAACAGGCAGAGAGGACAACAAACAAGAGAGAGCATTCCATTTGAGAATTACTCTTTCAAATGTCAGAGAATGCGATTAAAAGAAATTAATTCAATTAAAAAAATAATACAATTACATGCTCCATGCATGAAAAGTGAGAGAAATACATTTTCCCACCACGAAAGGATTATGTGAAGGAGACTTGATTTAGAAACAGGCAGTAGTTGGACATCAAAGTAGCGCGGTGGACAGTAAAGGTGTTGTGGTCAGAGTAGTGGATGGGTGTAAACATCTGCCTTCAACTCCTAACCCGGCTTCAATTCTCAATTCGTGCTAAGAGGTTTTGTACTGAGTGACGTTTTTATTTTTAGCAAAAGTGTTTCTTATTTAACCATGACCAAAACTTGACCCTAATCTTAACCAAATTGTTTTCGTTGCCTAAAGCTAAACCTAACCTTAATAATATTTATTTATGTATCAATTTTTAAAATCAAAGTTACAGAGTGCTTCACAGAGAGAGGAAAAACGATTAAAGGACAGAAATAAAACAATTGCAATAAAAAAAAAAAAAAACCCTAACTTTAACCAATGTTATTTTGCTTACCTAAACTTAACTAACCTAACCTAACTTAGCTAACCATTTCACATGGCAAACAGGTGAATATGGTGTGTCCAATTCGTGGAGGAATGTAATCACATGATTTGTATCCACAACACACAATCTGTGTTTCAGAGTTCATGCTCATTTCATGAATTTGTTTGACTGTGTTGGAGCACTGACAAAACTTTTGGTAACTTGTTTATTTCCTGGCCTTTGGCTCGTTCCTGTGGTGGTTGCAGCTGCAGTGGGGATCTGCTCTCTCACCTGCACTGTCTGTTGTTTTGAGACTGATGTTGAGGCGTGTGGGACTATGGTTAGCACTTAGCTCAATATTTCCCAAGGACTCTTGAAGGTCTTGTGCTGTAAATGTAAACTTGCCTTTATCTGAAATGACACATGACTGTTTTTTGTCTTTCTGTTTTTTCCTGTTCAGTGGCCGTATCGCTCTCGGGCACTGTGCTGCAGCCTGTGCAAGTATTCCACGCGGAACATCTACAACTTCAGGAGTCACGTCACACGCAACCATGAGTATGAGCGGTCAGTCTGTGCCCTGGCACCCTGTTCTCAATGCCACTTCATCGGCCACCCAAAGGCTCTCAAGAGGCACATGCTGTTCTTCCATGCCACACTTTCCAACCATAGTCATACCGCCGTAATGACGAGGGAGGGGCCTTTACCCACCCATCGTGGAAATGAGAGATACCACTGTCGAAAATGTGGATACCCAAGTTCTTCTGTCTTTGCAATGAAGAAGCATGTCATTATCAAGCACCTTGATCGTTTGGCAGAACAGTTTATTGGTTACAGAGTACAAGTTCAAGGAGCTACTGCTACAAAGATCTACTGCTGCAAGGTGTGTAAGATCAACACTGGAAGTCTAGATCAAATGTTGCATCACATGCTGGTTGAGCCATCACACTATTGGGTCAGCAGCCAAGTGCAGAGTATGATTTCTGAGAACAAGAACTACACCATTAAACCAACACCTAATGGGAATGGTGTGTTTGTAACATTCCCAAGTATCGCTCCTAAGCCACAGCAACCTCAAATGTTCACTAATAGGTCATTGGTTTTACCGAACAGTGGACAACACGCTGGGACAGTGGTGTCACTACAGCAATTACAAGGAACTCCAAGCGGTACCACTTTGATTTGTACCCCCGGGACCAACCAGGCATTTCTGCCCCCTCAAGCTTCAGCCCTAGTGCAGCTAGCTAGTGCTGAGGCTAAAGGTTTGCTTCAGCCTGGCGCCACCATAGCCCTCCAAGGTGCTTTGCCCCACGGACCACCTATGGTCCAGCTTCCCACAATGTCTAATGTGTCTCTGAAACAGGCACCACTGACCCTAGCTCCTGCCCCTGGGCAGCCACCACAGACTCCGCAAGCCCAGCAAATCCTTCTCCCACCAGGATTGCAGGCCAACATGGCAGTGGGGACTACTTCCGCATCTCAGCCTACTATGGTTACCCAAAAGGCATCAACAAACCAAATCACCCCACAAGGTACCATGCTGACTTCACAGTCTCTTCTGAGCCACCTGATCCCCACTGGCAACAAGATGAATGGCATGCCGACATACACTTTTGCTCCACTACAGGTAGCAATGCCCGTCTCTCAGAGTGCAGGTACCCCTCTTAAGCCAGTTGAGCCAGCAAGTAATTTCTCACTGCAAACTAAGAAATGGATTACCTGCCCCCTCTGCAATGAACTTTTCCCTTCCAATGTCTACGACATGCACACAGAGGTAGCCCATAAGACTAAATCCAGTACATCCAAGTCTGAAAGTGTGGCTGCCCGAGCACCATTCCTGAGGAAAATGCCCGACAAAACTGTCAAATGCCTAATGTGCAAAATTCTCCTGTCGGAAAAGGGTGTGTTCCAACACCTGCTGCATGGCCTGAATTGTCTGTACTGTTCAGCGTTGTTCTTCTCCATCAAACAACTTCTTGAACATGTAAAGGAACACAATCCTACAACCAAGGCATACTGTGACTTCCTAAGGCGGGAGTACAGGGTGTACACAAATGGTGTCGGGAGAATCCTGTTCCCTTACTTTGATGTCAACACCACTGCCCCAAAAGAGGTCCTAGGAGATACTGAGGTCAACCTAGCCCTGGTTACAAATTCCCTTGACCTGATCTTCTTGAAGATGCTGCCCAGCAGCCTTCCGGACGTCTGCCAGACACCTGTCAAAATCAACAGTGCATACTGCCCCTTCTGCGATGAAAAGTTCCAGAATGCAGCCAAACACCTTCAGCATTTGAAGCAAAAACACTTTGTAGCACCCACCATCCATGCTATACTCAAGACAGAGGCATTCAAGTGCATATACTGCAACGGTGTGTACACAGGAAAGGTCACACAACAGGCAGTAATGCTCCACATTCAGCGTTGCCGGTGTTCACCTAAACAACCAGAACCACCCAAGACTACAGAAAGTAATGAAGTAGTTCCTGCTCCAAGAGGAAGACCACGGCAGACACCAAAACCAGCTGAGCAGATCAGTCAGCCACCTGGATTGTACTTCCTCCAAATGCCACAAGCACTTACTATGAAACAAACTCTAGCTCCAGTTCCATCTCTGCTGACTCCAGCTTCACCCACCATGAAGCCTCCCCTGGGCCCATCACCAGAAAGCGAAGCAGAGATGCAGAGCAAGAAGAGGCTGGAGGCAGCATGGAAGGCAGTGATTGAGACCAACAGACGAGAGAGAGAAGAAAGGGCGGCCATGCGCAAGAAACGAGAGCAGGAGAAGGTGGTGGCCCCACCCGAGCCCGAGGTTCAGATCGACCCTACAGTGAAGCTAGTGTTGGAGCCCACTCCAACTGAACGTCGCTCTAACGAGGAGCGCAAAGACTTCATATCCAGATACTTTCACCGAAACCCCTATGCGAACAAAGCTGAGACCGACGAGCTGTGCAAGAGACTGTCTTTCTCAAAAGCAGAGTTGGCAGCCCACTTTGGCAACAAGCGCAGCAAGTGTATGAAGAGTCTCAAGAGGAACACTGCTGTAGTTCTCCTCGGCTTCAACATGACAGAGTTGAGCAAAGTCAAGCACAACCTTTTCATCCCGGAAGTGCAACCCGCTGAACCATCAGAGCAGACAGACAAGCACAAAGAACCAGAACCAATGGAAGAAGGTGGAAATGAGCAAACGGTGGACTTGGAGCAGATGGAATGAATTCAACAGTCGAAGAAAATGGAACGACAAACAACTGATGCTTAAATGGTGGCCTTTTGTGTTCACGCTCACCAGAGAACTTGGACATAATGCAGTACGTGTGTATTTCCCAACATACAAGTTAACCGTAACAGTGCATATTCTTGATGTAGCCTTCATTGGACTTTATTTTATTTTCAGTGGTCCCTACAGTACATGATGGAAGATACAGATGATTTGAGTAATGTCAGTGAAATATGATGTAAATCTGTGTATGTGCAACATTTAGCTGGTTACAGTCTCATTCAACAATGGCTACTGACTTCAAGTTAAGCACTGATTTGCTGCTGTTTTTTTGTTTAATTTCTTGCCCCCTTTATTGAAACCCATTTGTACAAAAATTTGAATTTTACATCACTGCTTGTCTACAGTGATGTAGACAAGCAGTTCTTTCATAGATGGATACTCCTGTTTTCATTTAAGAAAGCTGCGCCTTTTTCTGTCATGTTCACAGCACATTCAATATTCTTTCTTGTCCATGTTTTTTTTATTTCACATTGTTGTCACATAGTAACCGGTGTGTGCCCCCCCCCTCCCCCCCTACATTTTAACAATTTAGGGGAAAAAATGTTCTCAGTTACCGACCCCTGCAAATATTTTAGATGAATGTTCCATCAGCCTCTACTTAAACCAAATTGCAAAGAATGTACAAATGTTTGAAGAGTGCTCAGATTGCTAAATTCCTACAGATAGGGAACACTTGGTTTTAAGTCCCATACCATGTTGTTTGCATGTGCTTTTGTTTAATGTTATTTAAATCAAATTATGATTCGTGCCATTGTGACCTCTAAAGTCTACCTATTTGCATAGACTTCTGTTGTGGAAATTTACCTAGAGATTCAACAAAACATAAAACCTTTCATTGTGTGTTGATACTGTGTCACCATATATCTTGTGTTATTCATAACTGTGTTCCTGACAGTTGATTTTTGTACTATACCTGTTGTATTTTCTATAAATTCATAGAGGAACAAAACTGTTGGGAGTGGTACCGCTTCTGATTCTGTCCAGGGCCACTGTGGTGTAAAAAATAAAGTGGTTTCCTTTTAAGTAAAACATTCATTTATTTTTTCCTTTACTATTCACTTGTAATAAAAACTATTATTTTTATCACGTTGTGCCCATGCATCCTAAGGTATGTTTCTTCCCTTTGTGTATAATAGCGTAATCTGGAAATAGTCCTTTAATCAGCAGGAATAGAGTATGATAAAAATAATGCCAATGCATTTTGTACAATAAAAGGCTGACAATTGAAGTAAAATTGACAATGGTTTAATAAAACACTGATGTAATCAGTATGCATTAATTCAAGAGCATGTTTTTAATATTCCCCTGAGTGATAGCAAAGCAAAACGCTGGCTCCATCACATTGATTATGGTCTTCCATGTTAACAGCTCTAAAATAAAACATAGGACATTCACCACTCCACTTCTCATACATTTAACTGAGTGGCCAATAGCTGTTTAAAGTAAAAATAAATAAATCTTCACATGTATGTTTTGGAATGGGCCAGCCAACAGCTCATTACCCAGTGAGTGCAGTTCCTACTCCTGGCCACACGGGGGTGCCGGTTCTACTTCATCACTGTTTTGATTTGGTCGAGGATAGAAGGACCGCTGTAGTTGTTAGCTTGAACTGCCTCCAGCCCCCTCAAGTACTCCACTGGGAGCCCGTTCTGCTCTGCACCCAGACACAGCACCTTATGAAATACACACACACACATAAATAAACATAGTTATTAGGTGAGACACTCATTTTGTCATTTTGGGTGGATCTTATGCTCTACTGTACTTCAATGAATACTGGGAGGATTAAGAATATGTATGAATAAAGTAACTTGATTCTCTAGTTTGTATTTTGTAAGGTGTCATTCAATATTGGATTTCTTAAGGGGAGAGTGTTTCTGCAGTTATGTTCAGTAAAAAAAATAGATGTGTATTTTACCTGTCCTACTGTAAGCAAATCTACAAGGGGACAGGCCTCATACAAATTTGTCTTTGGTCCTTTGTGTGTGTGTATGTGTGTTTGCGCGCACACACCTGTTTGTACTGAGGAGAGGGAGGGCAGGCATGGAAATGGTTCATCTGATAAGTCCTGCAGAGCATCAGTCCATGATTTGTCTCCACTGTGACCTCCAGTGGAGAATACAGTCCCAGGTTCACCCCTTCCTGGCTGCAGACACACACACACACATGCACAGAAGAGAAGCCAGATCAAACCTGTGGTCTGACATAAGATACTAGATAATAGCAAAAAACACACACACAACTGCACTCTCCTTTAGTGGTGCAGGGAATGAACTCCCCTGAAGATCCAAGTCCAAAGAAATAACCTTTCTCAAGACATATTACCCACACAGTGACATAGTGCTTATATATTCCTCATCCCCAGCTGTGTTTAGGGTGTGTCCATGGTTGACAGCTCATACCATCCTTTGTACCAAATAGCAGTAATCATGCTGTTAACAGTAATAATGATGATTAATAATCAAGATGAGTACTGTATTGTACATGTTAACAAAAGGGGTGAACTGTCAGGATACTGTGACAACCAGGCCACACTGTCTTGGCGATGATGACACAGATGAACCAGCATACTCATTAACAGCTGTGTGTGTGTGTGTGTGTGTGTGTGTCTCACTTGTCCAGGCTGATGAGGTGTTCGTTGTTCAAAGTCCACACCACCCCCCACACCTCTCCTCCTGGACAGAAGTCAATGGTGGCCACTCCACCATGCCAGGGGTTGTCAACATGCTCCTCCCAAAGGCCAAACTTCAACACATAGTCCTATAGAGACACACACACACACACACATAAAGGGTGGGGGTAGGACACAAGGCAATTTGAAACTATAGTCATAGACAAGGTATGTGTGTTTTAAACAAAAATGCATTGACCGTTTTTAGTTTGAAATAAAGAGGGACGTGTGTGTTCAGCCATGTTCACATTTTCACTTTCACTAATCGTCTGGCCACAGTCATTACGTCACCGTGCTATGTGGTGCCAGACCAATACACCAGGGCCACAAGTTTCTCACTGGACCATCACCATGTTGCCAAACAACAGTCTGCCTTTGTTATGATTAGTATTTTTCAGTTGGTTCATAAGGGCAAGGGCTAGATAAAAATTATTTGAAGATCATTTAAAATTCGCTAGCAAGCAATCCTATGTGGTTTAAAAGTTGAATTACCAAATAGTACCAAATAACTAATTTCCGTCGGCTAAATTGTAATTAAGGCGATGGGTGCTTGGGTCAAAACTCAGGCGAATGCCCAAGATGGCCTTCTTAAAATAATTTCCGAAAACCTCACCCTCGCTGGCAGTATTAAATCCATATTGTGATTATGGTCTCTGCTCACCGGGGGTGCGCTTTACTAATGAAGCGTCCACAGTGTGACTTTCGCTTTATACCCAGTCCCAGCTGAACAGATACCTTCAGTCGGCCCGCGCAGTGGAATATCGCCGAGGGGTTTGCCAGCTGTAGTCTTTCCTTGAGCAAGTTGCTTCCAAAAGCAAAATACATGAAATCCCCAGCAGCACCGGACATGTTTCTGCGCGCCCAAGCGATAACGTCAATTTTCAGGGCGCCAAACGGCTCCGTACAGACGTGAGACGGAGGAGCAGGGTAAAACCAGGACACGCCCCCAGGGGAAGTACGTGTTTTTTTAGTGGTTGATATTAAACCTCCTTGGGATGGTTGGATGGCACAACAGCCTCTACGGGTTGTACAGGATATTTTAAACACACATTGTTCAATAACTCATCGGTTTAATGTTTGTTATATGGGTCGTCGTCTCCATTCTCTTACAATATAGATTTATATTTTTTATATAGGCTATCTTCCGTCGTGTGACATCACACAAATCATTTGCATACGATAACAGGATTCAGAAAAAGCACAGCCAAGATGTAATCATTTATAAAGTTGAATTTTCACCATAATGCATCTGTTATAGGCTACATATAGCTTTATATATGATTTTAAGAAAATTACTTTTACCAAACCATGACAAAAGATTCATAGCTCCTGTTATAGATCACTGCAGCAACTTAAGTTAGAAGTAAATCAGTAAGTTATTACAGACTGTGTGGTTCCAGAGGCAATGAGTAGGCCTATGATATCTTGCTACTCCTGAATGCAAAAGTACCATAATATACAGTGTTACAAAAGCAGGTATACAATTTTTTTTTAGTAAACTAGTATTTAAATAGTTGTAAAACGTCAGTCATTTCAACATTCAAACAGGGAAAATATTTAATTAAGTATAACCTACTTACTTTTGAAACAGGCTGTATATGCTAGGATGTTGACCGATTTGTTAAACAATACCAATGACTTCTTTACTTTGCCAGATGCTGAGATTTCTGGCTTTTAAAACTCCCTGTCCAGCGCGTTCTGGAACAAAAGCTCCTCACCCACTGACCTTTCAACACTGCAAAGCTTAAAGACAAGTGGAGCCGGCGTAACCACATTCTTTAATGCGTTAGTGTATATACACACTCTTTTGAATAGAGCCATTGTTATTCTGAATTTAAGTTTCTTTATGATTCCGTAATGCATGTCACCTTATGTTTTCATCACCGTCCAGTGAGCCACTACATTAAATTTGACTGAGTATATTCTGGCAAGTTCCTGAAAGGGAAGGTCTAGATTTGCTATCAGTTTATGGGAGCTATCCTATATAAAACTTTCAATTTTACAACTTAACACTTTCAGTTCATGTTGAATTTCTCATGACACTCGGGGATACACATTTCCATGCAAAAAATACTTTTATTCAACTGTAGTTCTGAAAACTCTGTATCAGAAAACAAAACGCCTTAACTGAAAATCATTCACAAATCGAGGAGTCCAGTCAAAACCGTAATAACGCACAGACTCAATCTTTCTGTTCATAAGGAACATTTTAATGTACAAAATAAGGAAAAACAAAAAAAAGACACATGGAATTCACAAAGCGTTTCCTCGGAGAAAAGTAAAAATCCTGTACAAACAATGGGGAGACGGCTAAGGACAGTCGGGCCATGGTGATCATCTCCTGGGCCCGCCCCGGCCTCGGCCCCTGCCTCTGCCACGCCCCCGTCCTCTGCCCCGCCCCCGACCAGCCACTGATAGAGGAGAGAGGAGAGAGCCAGGGTTAAGAGAGGAATAAATGGCATCAACATGTATAAGCATAGCAGGTATCACAAAGAGTAGAGGTGTGGATCATTCACCGGGAATGCATTAATGAACACATGGGAACATCAGCCTACAATCGGCCCCAGGAACGGCTAATTTGCACTTGTGAACATCATGTGCAGTTGAACTCTGCCGTTCCCAGGATTGACACAGCAACCCACAAGACTGCAGTGTTAACTTTTCTGGCAGCACTAGTGGTTTCACACCTTTAGCTATCATCTGTAAAATGTCTGTGTATAATGTGTTCACACATGACGGTCCCAGATAGGAGAAGCGAGGTCTGATCTTGTCTTTAAGGTATGTGATGGAAGACGTCATGTTGTTAGTGGTTTTAGCGTTTCTCCCATTATTAATGAGCATATTAATCTAATCCTCCAATTGGATGGCATTGGGTAGTAGCTCCCTTGTCTCAGGGCTGCCCAATTTCCGGACAGGGAAGAGGGGAGGAGAATTTGCTCACTTTGCCAGTTTTCATTTGTTCAACTCTCCCACTTCAAACAAATGCTTTCCGTGAGCAAGTCGCAGTATGAAATATGCCTGCCCAGTTCTTGTGCAAGTGTTTGAACAGGGAATCCATCCTGAACCTGCCCCCTCTGTTTGAAGCATAGTCCCCTTGCTCAATTCACCACCCTACTGCCTGGGAGGAGTTTGCTCAGAATTTTAAAGTTCCCATCACCACTACAACTCACCCACGATTATTCAAAATTAGTGGTGGCTTAGTTTTGCCAATATTGCCTGCAGGTATTACCAGGGAACCAAACCACACATTGCAGTTTCCCCTGGTTTTAAACAGCTCAAAGAACCATCTGAGTAATTAGCTTTTTTTTCCCAAATAAATTTAATTCAAAGACCACTGGTCTGAGACGAGGGAGCCGACATCTAGATTCATATGGAATTTGTATGTTTTGGCGCGGAGTGTACAGCAGCTCAATCTTTCCTCGCCTTCTCAAAAATCTCAGTCACTATGTTTCCTTCCTTCTAATTTTACATTTCCTGAAATAGGTCAAATGTCAACCAACCATGCACCAAAGGCTCATCAGTTAGTATGTACTATCCATATGCTTGCACACACACAAGGTCCTGATGACAACAATTTAAAGTCTCAAGCTTGACAAAGTGTGGTTTGGGACATCCTCCTTCTCTCTGTAAAGCCTGTATAATTTAATCTAATGGGATTATTCAGAAATCTCTCAAATTTATCATATTGTACCCAGCAATTTCTCAACAGACAGTCAATTGGGTATTGACAGCCTCTGAACCGCGTACCTCCAGTTCTACTTACTCTGCCTCTAGTCACTTAACATTTTTCTTTTCTCCATGTTCGCAACCAGCTAGACAAAACCCACACCAATCCCTCTACTGCTGGATCTTTTTTAACTGCCACCCTACAAATCCAGTTCACTGTATCCTTGTTGGTAGACTTGAGTGCAGACTAATGGACTGAGAAGTGTCAATCAATTTCAGAGTTTGGCATTTTATTGGATTATGTGGCATTTGATGGGCCACATGTTTGCTAAATTTACCAGTGAACCCCGACAATTTGCAAAAGGTACTAAGACAGATTCGGCAAGGTCTGTTTGCCGATGCACAATGCTCCTCACCTGCTTCCCTCTTCTTGGACTTGACCTTTGGCTCGATGTCGACCAGCAGGGTGTCCAGCGGCAGGCTGTCGGGCAAAATGAAGTAGCGGATGTTGTTGCCACGGATACTGAGTGACTCCAGCTGAGTGGGCTCCCTGTTTTTCAGAGTCATTTTCACCGCCTTCAGGTGGGTATTCATGCTCACGTCCACACCTGAGTGGGGAAAGGAGGATAGCATAGGGATAAAAATATATGCATATGAACAAAAGCACACATGTTCAGACGGCCCACCATCCACTGACTACAACATTTTCAGATTTAAACTGATCTACACACATCAACATATAACTATGCATTGAGGAAGAAAACAGATACCAAGATGAGCCGTTCAAGACGCAATATAGCCCAGGACCAGGTGGGTCATACCTGTGATGGTGCCATGGACCTGGGTGCCATTCTTCAGTTCAATGGTGACCGTCTCATGGCTGAGCTTCATCAAAAACCTGTGGGTTATTAGAGAAAAGAGTTATTGGATGAGCCAAACATTGACCTTTGAGCACAGTCTTTCCAACTTCCCTCTGAAAATCGATCTTGCAAACTGCAAAATTACTGTAAAGTTAGCTAGCTAACGTTAGCTATTAGCTATGTAGCATTCACCACCAAAACAAATACTAACCGAGCAGTTCGCTGTTAACACCGTGATAAAGTGGCTGCCCATTGCTTTGTAACAATTGCGGTTAAAACTGTAGCTGAAGATGAATTGGTAAAACTTAAATGCCAATTCCATTTTGAATCCCCCTCCATAGGAGGCGAGACAGGGCCTAACAACAATACTAACGACCCTGCTGTAGCTAACGTTAATTAGCTAGCGTTGCAAAGCCTATGTAGTTTTGCAGCTAAATCATTGCTAGTCAATGAAATTTGAATACACAGTGCGTGATCTGCATGCATTTGTAGTTATTTCATATAATGAAGTGCATTCATTGTACAACACAGGGCTGCCTCCATTCATTTCCTACACCGCTTCCCGCCTCCCATCTATCTCATAATTAAAATCTAACTCCATCCAGCGGCATCAGGTACTTTTTCACCACACAAATCACAGCATTTGATAAACAGTGACTTTTTGACTCCACTCACCTGACTAGTTTCATGATGGTGACGGACTGTAAAGACAAATCCTCCACCAAAGAGAGAAAAATTACAGCGCGCAAGTGAATCCACAGGCCGCTGTTGTACGATTTACGTTTCAGGCGCACTGATACTACGTCATTAAATGAGCGACGGTAACGAGTTCAGGGCAAAGGTTCAAGATGTTTGATGAAACGTTGCCCCCTACCGGTCGAATGAAGTTACTATAGGTGCTACTATAGGCACCCCTAGGTGTCTTAATGGACCCCATCTGAGGAGATAATTGTTATTAGATGATTTAGTAAATATGATTTAGTATATAATTACATATCTCTCCATAGTTCAGGTAGGATGGTTACAGCTGGGAGAGTGAATCCTCTGATCAAAACAGTCATCCTGACACACTGTACTCATTGTCTAGAATGATCAGGGAATTAAAAATAATGAAATAAAACTACTTCTTTTGCTGAAGACCTCCTGGAACTCCCTCAAACACCCCCAGTGGTCCCGGGACCTTCACTATCATAAAGCATTTCAACAAAAACTCAGAGCAACACACTTTTCGATTCTTTTTATTGAGAGTAAACTTTGCACTGACACTTTCATTTACAGTATTGGCCACAAATCAAACATCGCCTCCTTTCTTATGGACCGATTGGGAATGTATCAAGTATAATCTATGAAAGTGCAATTAAGTTTTCTGAATTTTGTAGTCGTCGGTTGATGGATCGTTGTAATATAAAAAATCAGATGGAATACAAAATGGCACAGGCCCCTTCCCTTGACACCACAAATCCAATGACAAATCAAAGTAATAAAAAAGGAAATACGACTTAGAATAAAAGCCATGCACATCATTCCTCCACAACTTGCCTGACAGCAGTGAATTAGTGCCAACACATAAAAAACACATAGGTGTGCAAAATAAAATTAAGACCCAAGAAACAAACAAGACTCAGACTGAGTGCTTCAGCTGTGTATCCTGTTGCACCGTGAAACCCATCAAACACATGCAGTCCTACATCTAGCCCTTGTCTCGTTCCCTAAGCACCTTAGGGAGCAAACTTTGAAAGGGTTATGGGCGATACGAGCTGCACTCAAGACCTGTCCGGTACTTTCACAGTTTGATGTTCAAGGGGGAGAGAGGACAAGATGTCATGTCAGGATTCTGCCAAATATTGTCACTTCCACTACATCCGAGTTCACTTCAGTGGATCACTCCAGACCACTACACTTTAAACAAGGTTAAATTGCACTGCTAAATATCTCCATCTATGCTGATATATGAAAAATCCTCAAGCTATAAAGTAGTGGATGCATTTTTGATTGCATATCCCATTCTGTTAAACTGGCTACTTCCATAGAGGGAGGAACAAATTCAACAAAATCAGAATCTGGTCTTGGGAAGGATATCACTATAATTTCATACACTACATCTATGTTTGGCATACAAACAAAATACCATTAAAACCCTCTGGTTATACCGTTCTGGCTCCCAAAGCACCTAAGCATATCTCAACACAACAGGCAGTGTTTAATTCGATCACTTGTAAACAATACAGCTGGGCGTTACAGTTGAAGATGGAGGCTGAAAGACAACCTATGAATCAAGAGTGTTACGTCACAAAGCAAGATCCTTACAGAATCGAAGGCCGACTACATTTGAATAACATTCAGATACAGTGGTTATTAAGTACGGAGGAAAATCTGTGTATTAAAGCCTCATCTTTCCATGTAGCTTCTGAGCAGCTTTGCACTGTGAATCAAGTGATCAAGTGCAGAATCTTTTCGACAGAGAAAGCTGGCTAACACATGGACGTTGCTTCGTGGTATTTTCCTTCCGGGATAAAGAGAAGTAAGCTCTGTGTGTGTGTGTGTGTGTGTGTGTGTGTGTGTGTGTGTGTGTGTGTGTGTGTGTGTGTGTGTGTGTGGGGGGGGGGGGGGGGGGGGGGGGGGCAGCGGTAGTAATAATGTGCACCGTAAACCTCGGTGTATGGCAACAGTCACACCAAAGGGGTGTGTAGTCAGTTATCTTTCATTAAGAACTCTTAAGCTTGGAGTTCTGTATTAAAAAGTAATAATAACACTAATAAATACCCATAAATAAAATACACAAATTAAATATGATTGAAACAAAAAGGCACACAGACCCAGTAACTCAGGTCACACTTCGGAGGAATTTCATCTCCCAGCAGGAAAAAAAATGGAGTAAAAGGATAAATAACAGCGAAAACCCAACCCATTTCCCATTATACTAGCATTATCAATAGCACACGGTACTAGCAATCAGTAGTGGAATAGATATGATAAAAAACAAAGCCAATTTCAAAGTGTCAAAACAGATTTTGCACCATAAAGCCTGATAGTCGGCCTGAACATCCATTTCTGATTAATACGTTAAAAAACCTTCAAGTTTCAGGAGTGTTTTTACTTGGTAACATGTACTTCACCTGCGGATGACAGCTCATCTCTGATAAAAGCAGAGACAGAAATATGTGGAATGGGCAGCAGGGTGGTGTAGCGACTAGGGAGACAACAAGCATCCTCCCTGCTGAAGTGTCCTGGAGCAAGAAGACACTGAAACCCTACCAGCTTCAGGGCTGCTGTTCTGTAACTGATCCTGACCTCTGACCTCCCTGTGGAGCAAAAGGAGAATTTCCTTTCAGGGATCAATAGAGTATCACAAAACAAGTATCACTGTCATAAATTTCAGACAAGCTAGTTGTACTGGTATGACCAGAGCTGTGACGTTAGGTGGAAACTCCACTGATGCTTACTGAGCAGAAGAGTGTATCATGTTTCTCTGCAGCCTACCAAAAGGACAGACCAGTAGTGGGTCGGCTCTCTACCAAAGCAGGCACAGTGTGCATGAAGGTCCAAAAACAGAATTAGTCCCTCTGATTGTACAGTACGCTAAACGAGCTCCAAGGTTGCAATTATCATATTTGGCTCTTAGAGCCCTTAACAGGCTTGTGGTTGGGTCAGATTGTTGGTGCAGTGTGCAGCCACTGTGGTCGACAGCAAGTGCTTGGAGGATGTAAGAGGCAAGTTTGGAATTCAGCGTGATCAGCACCAAAGCTTCACCCTTAACAACTGAGAAGACAAACTCAAATATAGGAGGCAGTGGAATAAAAAAAAATAAAAATGAAAAAAGAAAAACATGTTCAGCATTACGTGTATATGATGATATCAGTAGCTTTCCATTGATGCGCTCAGTTTCGAACACTCATTTGTTTTGAATGTCAAAGAATAGTTTGTCTGTTTCTACAGCAGACAAAAGCACTTTTTTTTTTTTTTTTTTTTCTAAATCACACTGCTTATGACATCATCTTTACTGGACAAAGCCCTCAGGGCTTTATGTCCTGTCTAGATACAGTATAATACATACAGTAAACACACAAGCCCCAAGAACTAGATCTTCCATTGAAGCTTCACTATTCCATCGTATATATTTTTTTCTTTTTCCATCTCTCATTCTAGCAGTGCTACTTTACAGTTTGCCCAATATTTCTTTGTCTTTCCTTTTTCATGTTCATCCCTCCATTAACCCATTCAATTCTCTTATTAATTTCTCTACGTCTCAACCTTCTTCTCTATTTTTCTGTCTTGTTCTCTCACTGTCACACTAAGTGTACTTGCTCCTCCCACTCCTCAGGCGATTGGTCCTCTTCTAACTGAGCGGCGAGGTCTAAGTCCGTCTCTCTAGCCTGGGCAGTGTGCGCGGGACCATCTCCACATTGGGAGTGTGGGCATGGGTGTGTGTCCGCTTCGTCCAGCGACACGTCTGCCACACACCCGGTGTCCACACCCTCCTCAGCAGCCTCCCTGTGTTCCAGCTCCAGCGTGTTGGGCCTCGACAGCTCTCGGCCCTCCGCAACCCCGGCACCAGGACAGGGACCGGTCGCCCCTCTCCCCACCTCGGGCTCACCCTCCGGGGGCTGCCAGGTCGGGGCGGGGGTGACCTCCCTGGAGGTCTGGCTCTCTGACCCAGTCTCAGTGACTGTGTCAGGGGAGGAGTCGGTTTCTGTGGTGGGCGGGGAGGGGATGAGGGCCAGGCTCTGGGGGTTGTTCTGGGGGTTGATGTTGTTGCTAAACCAGGCCATGATGTTGTCCAGCAGCTGGGCGCTGGCCGCGGGGTCTAGGGGCTCCAGTCTCTGAGGGTCACTGGGGGTGAAAGCGCCCCCCGGGGGGATCACTGGTGAAAGCATGAGCTCTGGCTCAAGTTCTGGAGAAGGGAGGCACAACTGGGCGGGGGGCTGGGGGGCTGACTTGGGGGTACGTTCAAGAACATAGGGGGCAGGACGTTCTGGGGTGTAAGAGCTAGTATGTTCTGGGTGAGGGTTGTAAGAGCTGTCTGGTTTTGGGGTGCTTTCATAAGTGGTTGGGTGTTCCCGATTATATGAACTAGGATGGGCAGGATTTTGGGTGCGTTCAAGTGCGTAGGAGCCAGCATGTTCAGCCTCGGCCAAATAAGTACTCGAGTGGCAGTGACTCTGCTCTTTGCTAGGATCTGAGCTCTGACTGATAGTGATATGGTCAAGCAAATACGGAGTGGTCAGTGCATTCTGATCTTGTCTATGGCTGCGGTCGCTGTAATTAGGTTCCATGGGGTAAGGAGCAGTGAGTGTGCTATGGTTGTATGTGTGGTGTGAGCATGGCTGGTCCTGTGTGTGTGTGTCGAAGGTGTGTGTGTCTAGGTCATAAGGAGTGGTTATATTCCCCAGTTTCATAAGGCTGTCCCCCAGCTCCAGCAGCTCTGCACTGAGGGAGGGTGGAGGCGGAGGGAGAGGGAGGGGGTTAGAGGCAGGAGGCTGGGGGGTGGAGTCTGTCCTGGTGGGAGGGCGGGGAGGATCCAGGAGAGAAGGTGGAAAGGAGGAGCCTCTGGCCCCCAGAGGACCGTCTGTGTTGGGGGAGTGCGAGGCAACCCCACCTAGGTCTCCTGGGGGACCCGGCCGCCTCTCCTGTCCTCTGTCTAACCCTCTCTCCAGCTCCGGCCTTCCCTCCATCCCTCTCTCCATCCCTCCCTCCAGGCCTCTCTCCCTGCGAGACTCCTGGAGGGACAGCTGGATGGCCAGCAGGATGTTTGGGTCGTCTTCATCCAGTGAACCCAGCGCTCGTCTCCGGCCCTCGCTCCTCTCTGGGCCTTCTGAAACATAAATGGTAAATTTAGACATACACAAACAGAATAAGGACTGTGTTTGTGTAGCTTGATCCCCACTTCACCCCAGTGATCAATGCCCTTTATGTGTTTAGACTAGACTATTAAAAAAATTAAAATCATTTTTACCGGTTGCCTGGTTGACAGATCAAAATTTATACATGAAAGTATGTATGGTGCTTGACTGAGATCCAGAGTTTGTCCAAATATATATTGTTATACACATTCTGTATGTTGTATATGTTAAGGTAAATCACATTGAGTTAATTTCCTAAATGCTACATATCCATTTTGAAAAAAAACTGTACCTTACGTGACCTGAGGACTCAGTTTGTTATTTTGCTAACCAAGGATTTAAGTTACAGATCAATGTTCTAAAGGTTTAATTGAGTATTTTATTATTATATTTGTGCTACTAATCATTTTATGAGTGCACGCATCACTTTTCTCAAAATGATGGATATCTAATTAGAATATTAATATATAATTTAGAATGAAACTCTTCATATAAACGATTGTTACACACATTATAAACACTATGTGTGTACTAGACCTGTGTTGTCACTCCTCCTGCTAGTCTCTGGTGTGTTGCTGTTGCTTCTAAGGCTGTGCAGACTCAGCATGTCTCCTCTGCGTCGCGGCCTGTGTCTTCGGCGGTACTGGATGTCAGCATACTCCTGCAATAAGTCATTTAAGTAAAGTTATTACAAAAACAACAGGCTCACTAAGTGTCAAGAATCGATTTTGTGTCCCTAACAGGTGCAAGCCTACAGCACCAATCTAGCAAACAAAACAGGATTCAGCCCATGCAGGCAGGAGACTAAAGTGCATTTTCTTTCAGTATGTGGAGATAATAACAGATCTCTGTGCATTACCTGTGTCTGTCTCTCTCTCTGATCTCCTCCTCCCAGTACAGAGTGACGACTCAGCATCTTAACACACATAAGTAAACTAGGTCAGCTGCAGCCATAGACACGCGCATGCATATGACTTCATACTCAAGTGGGTCACTGAACACATTTTTAGGGAGTAGCGTTAGCTTGGCATGAAGCAAAAAGAGAAGCAGAACAAAAAAGTTAGTGTGTTAGTGTATGGTGTGATATAGGTCGTTTTTTTTTACCTCAGGAGAGGCAAAGCCTAGGTACTCCCAGTCCCAGGACCCTCCAGGGTAACTGAAACACACACACAAACACTTGTTTTCTCACAATGAAACACAAGGAGCAGATGACTTAGTTTTAATATTTTGACTCAGTCTAGTCACTAAGAGCCTCTTCATTCTTCTCAGTGTCTCTCCAATACAGTCAAAATTTTTCCACATTCACATTCCCTTGTCTCCGTTACCACACGCACAAAGCAAAGCGATGTATCGTTTGAGTGTGTGTCCATACTTCCTGCGGGGAGCGTCAGGAGAGTCGTTGGGAGCCACGCCACGGGCCACAGAGGCCAGGAACTCCTGCCTCTTCTGTTGGACCAGGCGGGCCGCGCTGATTATCTTGTGGCAGGGGGTCCTCAGGTAGGGCCGATTCACCTTCTGGGCCAGATCCTCCACCACCATCTCCAGGTCCGTCTGGGAACACACATACACAACAGCCATAATCCCATCTATTCAAGGAGAGGCTGGAAATTCAGATTTTAAAAAGGGATTTGCAACCCATATTGATCAGACCTGAGCTGATTATATTGACTGATTGACTGATTGTACTGTGTGGAAAAAGAAATCAAGTGCGCCTGTGGTGGTTCAAATATTTTTGCCATGTTCTGCCTCAGAGCTTCATTTCAAATCATTATCACAGGCATCAAAGGGTGAGAAAAGGAGAAGGAGTGAGGAATTATCTTACAAACATACGCTAAAATACCCACTCCTAAACTTTTTAAAGATATGACTTTTTCTGTTGTAAGGATACAAAGCATGCCAGATGTGTCCTTCATTACCTGCATGAGCTCAAAGATCTCTTTCTGGGTGCTGCCTTGCTGCAGGAAGAAGCCGTAGGGGTAAGAGCACTTCAGCACGCGCCGCGTCTTCAGCAGCTCACACACACCGTCCTCAATGAACCGTGTGTCTGGAGGAGTGCCTTCACCTGGACACACACACACACACACAGAGTCAAAAAGACACACATACATTTATCAGTGAAGTCCTGCATACTGGGTTCATCATAGTTATCATTAATGCAACTTTGGGATCAACAGATTTAGACAACAAAAAACGAAACAAAAGGGGGGAGGGGTGTAAATGACATCCCCGATCAATAGGATACTCTATTAGGAGCAAAAATTGTATTCAAATTTCTAGGACGGGCCAACAAAGGATGAAAAACACCCAACTGGGAAAGAAGGAGGAGCTTCAATTCAATAGGAAACTCTCCCCCGAGTCCAAACCAGCATAAACTTTTTAAAAATCTGGACGGACCAACAGACCAACCTATACTAGCTGCTGACTACAGCTAAAAAAACACATTGGTACGGTTTTTATCTTTCCTGTTGCAATAAGCATAGCCAATGTTTTAGTGTGGATTGGAGGGCAACATCTTATGGTGAATACAAACTGAGGTTCAAAGCACTGTGCTGTGTATAACCCTTAGCTACTGGAAAGCACTCAACAAGCAGTTGACTTGCCGCTGACAAGCAGTTAACTTTCACTCCGTTCTGATGCAGCTCTTCCTAACTACAGTTGGAGGCCCGTACAGGGGAGACTTACGGCTAATGAAGGCTCTGCTTAGCTGCTCCATCTTCTCTTTGGCCGTTTTCAGCAGTTTCTGCTCCAACTAACAGAGGGAGAAGAGACAGTACACACGTCAAATTTTTCATGATGATCAGTTTGATCAAATACAGCAATCAACTCTTTGAGTGTATCAAAACATTTTCTGAGCACATTCCTTAGAAAAGTGTGTGTGTGCGTGTGTGCGTGTGTGTGTGTATGTGTGTTACCTTATAGCTGTGTTCGTGGTTCTTGAAGCGGGTATAGTAGTGCATGAAACGGTCCAGTTCCTGAAAACTTTTGTGCTTCTTTTCTGCCTGCAACAGACAAGAACTCCTATTTCATAAAAATGGCTTGGTCTGTGTGTGTGTACTGTGAATGTTGTGAGTATAACTGTATGTGTGAGCACATTAACATGTACTTTGATAGTGTGTTCCGTGTGTGTGTGTGTGTGCGTGTGACATGTGTGACATGTACATGAATGACTGAGGTGTGCAGGTGGATACATGAGCAGGTGATGTATGTCTGTGAAGGTATGTTTTGTGTGTGTGTTCATATGAACATGTGCTTGTGTGCATGACCAGCTGAGTACGTATTCTGAGTGTGTATTGTCTGTGTGTGTGTGTGTGTGTGTGTGTGTACCTCTACAGTCATCTCCTTGGACTGCTCCTCAAGCTGTTGGATGACTTCATAGCGAGTGCAGCGGTAGTAGCCTCCTGTCGACGAGCTGTGCTTCTTCCATTCCTCCAGACAGATCCAACAGAAGTCATACTTACACTAGAGAGAGAGAGAGAGAGAGAGAGAGAGAGAGAGAGAGAGAGAGAGAGAGAGAGAGAGAGAGAGAGAGAGAGAGAGAGAGAGAGAGAGAGAGAGAGAGAGAGAGAGAGAGAGAGAGAGAGAGAGAGAGAGAGAGAGAGAGAGAGAGAGAGAGAGAGATGAGATTTAGCCTGAAGCAGCTCAATTAGTTACTGATTACTGGTGCAAAAACTGATACAAGTTATCCTCATAATCCTAAACAATATATTGTATGTGATGGAATAAACTCAATCTAGTAGTAAATAAATGCAAATATTAAATTATCATTCAGCTTTTGGATCAGAAATCATTCATTTTAACATCTATACTACTTATAAAACACAGCCGACAGTGCTTTTACCTTAAATCACCTGTGTGTGTGTGTGTGTGTGTGTGTGTGTGTGTGTGTACCTTGGCACACTGCATGTGGTTGCAGCCCTCATTCTTCTGAATGGGTGACTTGCAGTTGGCACAGGGTTTGGAGTTGGTCAGCAGCCACAGGCAGTTAGCAGCGTCCTCGTAGGCCTCGCTCACACCTGCCACTGTGGAACACACATACACACACACACATATACACACACACACATACACACACACACATACACACGTTAGTATAACATCTTAATAGGCCACCACCTGCCCTGTAAACACACCCTTACTCAAACAAATATACACATTTGGCAAATATCAATGATGTGGACACCCGCCACCACAGTGAAAAGCACATTAGACACATCCTGGTTGGCCTTACTGACAGCTGCCCTTAACTGGATGCCAGGAAGCCTTACTGTCATTGTGGCGCCAGTTAAAATAGTTCCTAATAACAATAAAAACTGCTGTAAACACGACAGACTTACACTCCTCAGGCTTCATCTCAGTGACTTTCTGGAGCCAATTCCTCCATGTCTGACAGTCACATGGCTCATGGGCCTCGCCAAGGCACTCCCTGGAGGCAGGGAGGGGGAGAGACAGAGAGACAGGCAGAGAAGGTTAGGCTACGGGTAGGTTAGGCTATGTAGAATAGGTAGATTGTTTGTCTTGCTAAAATCTGCTCTTGCCTACCTTGTGTTTTTCGCTATGCTTGTCCTATATATTTTTGTTCACCATTGATTGTGTTTAGTTAGATCTAGCTAGACACATTCTCTGTAAAGTCCTCTGAGACTTGCTTGTGATAAAGGGCTATATAAATAAAACAACAAACTTGAACTAGAACAGGGGATTGAGTTTATAGCAGCATAACATTTAGTTACTCATTACTAGAGAGAGAGAGACAGAGAGAGGAAGCAATGCAGGAAACAGGCACATAATGCAAAAATCCTTTTAGACTGTGAGTATTTCCCATATAATTATATTTTGTGGCCAGGAAAATTAACAGTTGCCCACATAATTGTTTGTAAGATGTTAGTTGTTAGACGTTGCCATTCAAACCTGAAAAAAAAGCACTAATACCACGTCAGTGAACAACTCCGACACCATAGGTCATTATGCCTATGATGAAGCAAATATTTTGTCACAGTCGCTGCTCTTTCCAGTGAGGCAAAGTTTGAAACGTAGCTTACATGCCATATTAGCTGATACTGTGAGACAATATGATATGTTGCGCTCGCTAAATGACATGTCAATAACAATGTCGATAACATGTGTAAACAAAGCCAACAAATCATTAGCGTACCAGCAGAAGAGGTGACCCTTGCCACAGTCGACGGCCGGTGAGGGCAGCAGGGGGAAGCTGTGGGGGTCGCTGTCCCCGGGGCCCGGTCTGGTCAGCCGCACCGCCCGCTCACAACGCACCGCAGGACACCAACGGATGGCTGGATTGTTCTCCACAAACGCCTGGAGGAGATAAGTGAGAGAGATGGGAGAGAAGGAGAGGACAAGGACAAGTGAGGGAGGATACAGACAGGGAGGAAGAAGAAGGGAAGAACAGAACACAAGAGACAAGAGAAAGCAAGTGAAGAGCAGAAGTGAGAAGGTTAAAGAAAGAAATAAAACGAAAGAAAGAAACAAAGAAAGATAGAAAGAGACAAACAAACAAAAACAAACAGAGAAAATCCAGTACAAAAAGGTAGCAAGGGGGGCAGGGGATGAAGGGACATAAAATAAATTTATAGTTAGAAGAAAAGTGTTCCCTGAGGTGTTGTGTGTCTGAACACACTGTGAACACTGTTATTTGTAGTGGAGTGTGTGCGTTTCTACCTTGATATCAAACTGTAGATAGCGCTGGTCCATCTCTCTAGAAACCACGCTCTCTATCACCTGGACCGGCACCAGCTGGTAGCAGTCATAGGCCGGGCAGAAGATATTGTGGGCATCGCCCTCCTGGATCTTTATGTTCAGGAACCTGAGACACACACACACACACACAAGAGATTAGACGCACACATAAACACATCAAACACATTCAGGTATGCAGGAACATTTACACACACACACACACACACACACACACACACACACACACAGGCCCCTACCCCTCCCAGCAGCCTCTGCAGAACTCGTGGCCACAGGACATGTCCACTGGGTCCTCAAACACTGAGATAGAGCAGAGACAGATACCACACTGCAGGGAAACAGAAGACACACACATCACCTGTTACACAGAGGCTATTTGGCACTGTATTATATCACAATAATACCTGACAAGTTGCTCTACATTCCGATTATTCAAGATTCAAAAGTCAATACTGTGAACTGCTGTGCCAACATCATTATTACACCATTTGTATCCATATTTATCCAAAGACCCATACAGTCCAGTGAGTGCATACATTAATCATTATTAAATCCAACTCCTCTCCAAAAATACACCCAAACCTCCTTTAGCTTGTAGACCTCACTAGAAGCCTGATGTATGAGCACTGCAAAAGCCCAAAAGTAAGGAGGGGCACCGCTTGCAAGCAGACAAATGATAAGCACTGGCTTGTCTAATTATACCCGACTTGAGAGCAATTGTGGACAAGAGGCTAATGGTTACAAACACGTCAACTAAAAAAAGCAGAAAGGAGACATCTAGCTAGAAAGATGGCCAACTATGAATGAATTTTCCAGTGGTAAGATTAGCAATTAATCCCATTAACCCCCCCCACACCAAAAAAACAACAACAACATACCTATCGTGTATAGTATGACAAGGTAATACACACAATAAGGAAGTAATATTCAGGTAAATTACCTTTCACTACTTCCTTACTGTGTGTATTACTAGCACACACAATAAGGAAGTAATATTCATGAAAGTTTTGTTATCACCTGAGGAGGCATTTACCTTTAGATGGAATAGAATCAAACAGGGCAGTGAAAACGTTTGCTTTTACTACATATGGTAATATCTCTGTTGTTTTCACTATTACTGCCACCAAACTGCCAAGTAATACAACAGAAATCAGTTAAACCAATCCGACTTGCTGCATCTCTTCTCATAATGAGAGGTCATTTAAACTTTGTGGCCAGTTAGGAGGAATCCTCCTATTTAAGCCTACTGGGTCTCTCACCGTAGCCAGGCCCTCCTCTCCGGGGGTGAGGCAGCTGTCGGTGGGGGAGGTGAGGGTGAGGGTGAGGGGCGAGCGGGGGGTCCTTGGGGTGCGGGGCGAGGGCAGGGTGTCCCAGGCGTTGTAGCCGCTGGGTGGTGGGGTGGGCATGGCCACGCCCGAGCGCTGGCAGCAGCCTTCGGCGTCAGTCATCCAGGCTTCCAGAAGCTTCTCTCTGTCCCAGTCTGAGAGAGGCGGGAGGTTACACACACATACACACACATTTAAGAGCCTTCTATAAATCCTTCCTATAAATTCACATAAAAACACAGTGACTTGTATGCATACACAGACACATATACTCACACCCATTTACCCTCTCCTTCATGCACTCTCACTCAAATCTGACAGACTAAACAAGGGGCTATGCATTTTTACTGTCTCTTGTATAAAAACACACACACACACACACACACACACACACACACACTCACAAATACACACCATGCGCTCGCAGCAGGGCCTCGGCGGTGAAGAGGGGAGCCTGCAGCATGTCTGCCGTCTCTACTATCAGCATGTCCTTCAGCCTGCGCAGGTCCTGAAGCTTCAGTCCCTCATAGGGCTGGAGGGATGGAGCAGGAAAAATGAAAAGATATTGAGAGAGGAGGGGGAGAGACGGGTAGGAAGGAGGGGACAGAGGATGGAGAGACAAGAAAGAGAGAGAGGAGGAAGAGGAAAGGGCAGAGTGGGGAGGAAAAGAGGGTTAGAGAGAAGGTAAGGAAAAGGTATAAAATAAAAACAAAGAAAGAAAGGGGTGAGAGGGAGAGGGAGAGGGAGAGAGAGAGAGAGAGCGAGAGAGCGAGAGAGCGAGAGAGCGAGAGAGAGAGAGAGAGAGAGATGAAGTATTAGCATGGAATTGGCTGCGGGAAGGAAGATCAAACTGCTATCAGAAGGCAGCAGCCGCTGCTACAGGACTGTGCTGGGTGTCCTCCATTTAACTTGGACCCCAAGAAACAGCAGGCGAAGTGTGTGCATGTGTCTGTGTATATACTTGGATCACTACACTTGTGAGCACCAGCGCAACTTGAAACATTTGAAGGTGTGTGTGAGAGAGAGTGCGTGTATGATGAATATGCATGCCTTGTTTATCTCCTGTTGCCTGTGTAAATGGTGTGCCAACATCACAGTTCCTTCTGTCAGAGCAAGCTGCTGTCATTGTGTGTGTCTGGCACACATGATTTGAACGTCCATGTCTTTTCCATGACTATGTAGGAACATTTCCATGACCTAAAAGATTAAATTCCATCCTAGAGTGTTTGCTGTTCTTTAATTAAAAAAACTCCTGAAGGGATAAACAGTCTTAACACAACAAATGCGTGTAACTGACCTTTACACAAATTTCAGAAATTCCTTGGCTTTCTCCGTAGCAACTGGAGCAAACCCAAGACCTAATGCTTCCCAGGCAACAACGCTACCACTGCACCAATAGGGAAATCCCTTGTGGCTAATAGCTGTTCGCTAACAGGCCATGCCACAGTTGCTACAATCTCTACACCCTGTGTCTGTGGCGCACAGTGCATAGCTGACAGCGGTATGACTCAAACGCTGACTAAGGTCTGTGTCTGTACGAAGCATAAGCTTTTCAGAAAACACATTAATTCTAATTCCTCTACAACACACCTCTCAAAATTTCCACACTTCCCAAATTCCCTGACCAGTGGGGAATCCCCCGGATGGCATGCCTGCAGTCTCACCTCCTTGCATCGCAGCAGGTTGGTGTCGCTGTGTGGGTCTGTGTGCGCCTGCTGAGCCGGGGAGGAGGAGAAAACCATCTGTGACTCCAGGCTGAGGGCCAGCTCGGTGTGGTGCTGCCGCTCGGCATGGTCGCATGGCGTCAACTTGTCCTCGTCCTCCACAAAAAGGTCTGCCTCGCTCTGGACTAACAGCTAGAGCGAGGGAAGGGAAAACAAAAGGATGGGGGAAAAGAGAAGATGAGACAGATGGATGTCGAGAGAGGACCCGAGAAAATGGGGGAAAGAGGCAAAAAAAAAGAACGAGTGAGTGGTGGAAGGGAGAGATGGGAGGGAACAAGAGGAGCAGAGAGAGAAAGAGAAGAGAAGACAAAGAAGAGATGAGGGGAAACAGAAAAGGAATGGTGGAAAGAGGAGTGGACAGCGATACATGAAGGTAGCAGGAGAGAGGAAGAAGAACAAGGGACAGAAAGGTAGAAAGTGAGCAGAGGAAATAAGAGTGAAAAAGAAGTAGAGAGGAAGGGAGGAAGGTTAGTAAATGTATATTGAAAAAGATTGAGGCGAGGAGGGATGAAATGAGAGAATGGAATTGAGAGAGATTGGTGAATAAAGGGGGAAGGAAGAGAGGGAAAGCAGAAGAGAGGCGAAGGGGAATTTGTTCAAACTTTCCACCTTAAAAAGTCATTATGGAAAGCCACCTCCTCCCCACCCTTCTCCGTGCGTCTCTCTTTCACAGACACATATATCTCAATCATCTCGCACCTCACGCTATTTGTCATTTCACAGCTCTCCTGCCCTTTTCCCTCCCTCATTAAGTTAGTTACATTTTACCGACTCCTTCCCACTGCCCATATCAGAGTTGGCCTCACTTCTCTTCCAATTCAATTCAGGAAATGGATTTTCTTCCAAATCCAAAAGCTGTAAATCCTTTGCCATATCCAATCTTTGTAGAAGTGATGAGAATGAACGCTCCATCATTATTATGTGAATTACAGTTCCAGTTTACATTCTGAATTGAAAGGGTATTGGCTCCAATCTTGGTCCACACACACACACACTTTTCTCTCACCTCCACGCAGCTCTTCATGCCGGCGGCAGCAGCATAGTGGAGACAGGTGCTGTGGTGGTTGTCGGTGGCGTTGACGTTGGCCCTCTCGTACTGGCCCCTGTCCAGCCTGGCCCCCGTCCAGCTGAGGATCATCTGGCAGGGGACAACACACATATTGACAAACCACACACATAGGCAACCACACGTGCACACACAGAATGATTTGTATGTCAATTTTGTCGACTCAATTAAAGGAATGAGTTTAAATGCATGCTTTATTTAACAAGGAAATCCCATTGAGATTAAAAACCTCAAACTGCAATAAAGACAAATATAGGAACAGAACAGACTACAATAAAAGCAGAGGATGCAAAATACAGCATAATCTAACAAAACAGTTAAAATGAAGAATAGTCCGCTACACAGTTGAGAAATTTGCTAATTAAAAACAGTGACATTCCAATGACTTAGCCTCCAATTCTTTCATTTTGGATTTAAAAGCATTTAGCGAGATTACCTCGTTCAGTTTTAAGTCATTCAGGAACATATTCCAGGCAGAAGGTGCAGAATACATAAACGCCCTTTTTCCAATCTCTGTACGTACATCCGGGACAGAAAGCGTAACAACGAAACATGTTTCCATGGTGTTGACACCACCATGTAAACATGTACAGTGTCTGCTACTGTATGTGTCTGTCTGGGTGTTTTTACCTGAAGGGAGTCCGCACGCCGCTGCTCGTCCCTCTGGGGCCGGGCCAGCCGCGGGGACAGCGCCCCCTCTGGCAGCAGCAGGATCTGCGGACCCTGGCACAGCACATGGAGGCACGTCTCGTTGTGCACGTTACGCTTGTTAGGGTTGCCTTCTTTGCTGAATAGGAAGGACCTTGAGGGGGAAGGGAGGGCAAGAAGGGAGGAAGAGAAAAGACGAGAAAGTAAGGGGAAAGCAGGATGTGGGGTGAGGAGAGAGAAGCAGATAGCGAGTTTGGAAGTGAGATGGATTGAGAAAAAGTACGAGTGATTGGCAGCAGGAGAGAGCAGGCAGACAGCAGGAGTGAAACGGAAGGGGAAGAGTGAAACAGAGGAGGAGGAGGAAGGGATAGATGGAGTGGAGTAGAGATGATAGAGAGAGAGAGAGGATAGAGTGTAGCAATGAGATGGATTGCAAGAAGAAACGAGTGTGATTGAGTGAGAGGGCGATGGTGGATATGAATGTAAAAGCAGGGCAGAGAGAGGGAGAAGAAAAAAAGATTGCTGAATATCGACTATTTCTGTTTAACATCTCTGAGATAATGGACAGGCAGGCGCACACAGTGATGGATGTACCAGTTGCAGTGGGAGCCAGGCTGGGGTTGCAGTTCTGTTTGGTAAATAGTTTCTCTGCTCTCTGTCCATCAAGACCTCCATTTACTGATTACCACTCCCTCCATTCCTCTTTTCCTTGGCTCCACCCATCTCTCATTTCTCTCTGTTTCCTTCTGCCTTTCCATGTCTTAAAAACCTTCTTCTCCCCTTTTCCATCCTCCACTTCCCTTTTTCCACTCCTCTTCCTCTACCATGTCCTTTTCCTTCCTCTCTCTCTTCCACTTGAGATCCTTTCCTTGACCTTCTGATGACAGCTGCATGTTACAGATAAAACCTTGATACTTTTAATAGAATATTATAACATGAGTTCTGATACATTTGAAATGACTTTCTCTGCATCATGTTTGTTGAACGAAAAGAACAAAATGTAAAAAATAGATGGAAATAATAGGATGTCACAAGATTTGCACTGTTTGAATACATAAACTGTGATGTGCAAATCTAGGCTACTGATTCTGCACAACAGCACAATGCCTTGTTTAGGACACTATCTTTTCCCCATAAAAAAAAACACTGTAGTCTCTTGCGATTTGGACATTGCAGTAGTCAATATAGTGATTTGCATGTTTCTTTCTGAGCTCTTTTTCCTGTCCTTCCCACTTCTTCTTCTTCCCGTCTTCCACTTTCACCTTCTCATCCTGTCATCCTCTCCCCGACCGCCAGCCTCTCCCTAATGACAGTGTACTGTCGAGGAGGTCAATTCACCAGCACAGCAATAATCACTAATCACTCCCCTCTTGACTACACCCCAACACCCCCCCCCCACCCCTACACAAACACACACACACACACAACCCCATGTTAAGGAAGGATGGCCCTAATACAAGTCTAGTGGGAACAAATGGCTGGAAGACATCACAAGGTTCACTGCAATTGTCGGGCACCAACGTTGTTGTTCAGAATATCATTTGATGAAGGCGCTGCGAGAGAAAGCCTCTGGGGAGAGTTATAGTGGTGCGTTTTCACCCTGAACTCCTGAATTAGTGTGTGGTGTGACCAAGCAGGGACCAAATCTGGTCAAAGTCCTGTAGCATGGAAGCACCGGGTAGAGTAAATTAGGCGTCATAAACAAGAAAAAAACATAAAAGTTTTGTAACCTCTAGTTTGGCAGTTGTATGCTGACAACGCAATTTGCTTTATCTCTTTGCCTTCCTCCAATGGATAGCAAATTCATTGTTCACAATGACTGACCAAGTTACAATTATCATTCAAATATTTTCAAGACTGTGTATTCAGTTGTTGTGGAGGAAGGGTTTCACTTCCTGAACTACACCCATTTTTCTAGTCATCGGTCAAACTCGTGATTGCCCAATTTGCACATCTCACGGGACTACGAGTGAATCCAACCCACCAAGAAAACCAGAAGGGAGCGAATAACGCAAATAAATATATGAAGCAGACATGCGATAGAAATAATCTTGAAAAGAGCCGTTGCATCTACCAGCCCTCGCTTGTCTTCTATCTGTGAGTCTTTATTTGGTCTGAGATTTGCCAGTCATCTATCCGCTGCCTCTGTCCAATCAGGTTGAAGAAAGAAGCATTTCCTCTGATACTTATCGCAGCAGTGTGCTCCGTCCAACCCTCCTCTCTGGCCCATTATAGGCTAGCAGGAAGGGAAACAAATAAACCACCAATTGACTGTCTGCGTTATACAAACACACACACACACACACACAACTGAGAACACACACAGCTTTTCCATTGGACTCATACACACTAAGCAGTTGTGAACTCATATTTTTCCCCTCACACACAAACACAAACATGCATGCACGTGTGCACACAGACACACAGATAATTTACTGGCCTTTTCAAACAGCTTCCTCTGACCCCCCTGTAATCATGGAGAAAAAGGGCAAGAGAGAGGAAGAGTGCGAGGAGGAGGAGGAGGTGAGGAGGGCTATTGAGTCACTGAAGCAGCTGTCTTGCTCATGGCCAGCAGCCTGATTATCCCACACAGGGGAAAAAAGACACACTGGAAGCGGTGTCTTGCTCTCTGCCCCTCTTTTTTATGACTCCTATAAATGTATTTATACATTTACAATTTCTGTCAAGATATCATCCAAAGGAGGGTGTGTCTGTGGTACATCAAGATACATGAGTGTGCTTGCAAACAAACGAGCTATATTCCCCAGGCAAGAAAATCATGGCATAGAATAATTTTGTATGCTTTAATATATATGTGCTTGATTTAGCATATGTTTGACTCAAATAGGCTATGTACATAAGCAGTGTTTCCTCTGTGATGTTATATAGCAGTAGTGCAGTGCCAGTGTAAGGTGAAGTGCTAAAAACTTACTCTATCATTACAGCAACACTAATCCTAAAAAATGGGGCTATGAGCTTGTTGGGGTTACAGAGGATAAATTGGCTAATTTACACTGCTTTTATTTCACTTCACACTTCTCTAGCAGTGGTAGTAGCATTATTGCTGTGCTGGTGCACCACTGCTGAAAACCCAAGAAAGACTGACGGCAGGGCTCCCAAACTCACTTGGACATCAAATTCAAGGCTTTTTCAATTACTTTCCAGGTCTTGTTTGATGACAATTACAATTTCACATTTGGCAGACGCTTTTATCCAAAGCGACTTACACATGAAATGATGAAAGGACTCAAAATTGGCGTGTTTTAGGGTAAGACATGACATTTTTCAAAATAATATATATCATTTTAAAACTGCTGCCATATCAACACAAACCTCCATCAGAGGGTTTTTTGATCCAAGAACAGAGAGAGCTGAGGCATATTGATGAGTTTGGGTGCTATATTTTAATAAAAAAATGAGTACTTTCAAAACCATCCTTCCATTCATTTTCACAAACTCACAGCCTTATTATAGTTTTTCTCAAATCCAACTTTCAAGGATTTTCAAGGCCCATGGAAAACCCTGTGCCTGATGTGTGGCTGTGTTTTACCTGAGCAGACGCGTCATGGCGTGGCGGCAGACGTAGTGCAGCGGCGTGTTGTGCTGGTACTGCTCTCCGTACGATGCGTTGGGGTCCAGGCCCTCCCTGAACTGGGGGTTGCCCTCGTACAGCTGCCAGGCCAGGGCCTCGTCGCCGCTCACCAGCGCCTTGCGGAACTTGGTGGCCGTGTTACCCATGGCTTCGACCTCGCTAAGGGCCGCCTACAGGGAGTTGTGACAGATGCCTGCCTGCCTGCCTACGTCGTCCTCCTCCTCCGCCTCTTCCTCCTCCCCCGTTCACCACAGGTCGTAGCTTAGAGCAACATGGTTCACTGTATGTTCCAGCCCTGTAAGTGCGGGAGGGAGAGAGAGAGAGAGAGAGAGAGAGAGAGAGAGAGAGAGAGAGAGAGAGAGAGAGAGAGAGAGAGAGAGAGAGAGAGAGAGAGAGAGAGAGAGAGAGAGAGAGAGAGAGAGAGAGAGAGAGAGAGAGAGAGAGAGAGAGAGAGAGAGAAAAGATTGATTAGAGGAAAGCGATGGTGGGGGGAAAAGGAAGGGGGACATAAAAAGAGGAAAGAGAATTAGAATGAGAAGAAAAAAGGAACAGATTGGTAGAGGGAGGGGAAACAACAAGACAGAAGTAGGGAGAGAGATGGAAGGAGAGAGAGAGAGAGAGAGAGAGAGAGAGAGAGAGAGAGAGAGAGAGAGAGAGAGACTCAATCAATCAGTCCATCCATCGATCAGCTGGATGTGCTGCAGCGAGGATGTTATCTTACAGGAAAGAGAGGGAAAAAGCAGGGACAGAAGACAGAAGTGAGAGAGGGAGATAATTATAAAGAGGGCGAGCGAGGGGGCAGGTTAATGATATCCAAGCCATTGATTTGTTAGTCAGTTGATGAAAGGCAGGGTCAATATTACCACAGTTTGGCATGGAGTTAAGTTAGCTTGAGTTTACATATATTAGGCTGTTTACCTTCTAGTCTGTTACATGAGAAACGTGAGTGTGCGTGTGAGTGTGTGAAACCATGCAGCACTAATATCCTGGAACCAAACCAGTTTTGCTTTGCTCCTTTGCTCTCCAGGCTCTCAACCAAAGAATCACAAGCATCACAGCTATGGCTGCTCTGGCTTACTGAAATAAAACTTAGCTTCGTTTTAGTTTCACAAGTTCAGTTCTCCATCTCTCTCTTTTTTGCCACACACATAATCACTATCTTTATCAATATGTTCTGCTTCCTTTCTTTCCTTGTCCCCCCGCCCCTCTCTCTCTCTCACACACACACACACACACACTTTGTCTTTCTTTAACACACACACACACACACACACACCATTACATCCTCTAATGAGTGCCGCCTGTGTGTGTGTGTCTGTGTGTATCGGGCTGTTGAGGGTATCATTACAGTCTTCATTCTATGGCCATCTGTCTAGCCCATACAAAGAACCTCTTTTAGCTCAGCTACAGTTGGCCACTGGCTGCCCAGCTTTGGAACATTTGAATAATGTGGCTGGCTGCCTCCCCTCCTCTGCCTCCATTTCTATGCAATGACAGACAGGGACACAGACAGACAGAGGCTTACAGGTCATACAGAAGCTACCGCCACTGATAAATAATAGCCAACATTTTGTGAGTTCTGCTCCAGTGGTGCCTGCAGTAGACTGGACCTTGTGCGTGCTTGCATGTGTGTGTGTGTGTGTGTGTGTGTGTGTGTGTGTGTGTGTATCTGTAAGGGGGAGTTTACTATAGTTAATAGGTCAGTCTGTCTGCTTGGCTCTCTGTTTTGTGCACAGTGGTTTACTTCCAGTTCACTTCACCCCTCTCTGTGTCTCAGCCAGTCTCTCTCTCTCTCATACTAAATAAGGACAGACAGTCTGGACACGGAGGGACTTTGAAATTCCAGAGATCTTTGGTCCTGCTGTTTGAAGTTAGTAGTGACACAACTATTATCTACTATTATGATAGCTCTTTGTGCCTACACGTCATTTAGTGGTCGGGTGGAGTGAGTCTAAAGAAGAGAGCTTGCGTCATTGTTGAATGAACATTTGTCCTATCAGCTTTAAACCAAGGCGAAGTGCTATGGTCCTGAAATGTGTTAGAAAATTATCAATATTAGTCATAGATGTCACTTGAACCATTATTATAACACAAGTACCCTATTCCTGACTTAAGCCCTAAATCCAATTAAATACAATCAAGACTCAGTTAAGGCATGAGCTCAAGAGTCCCGAATACATGATCTTTTAAAACACAAAAACGGTGAATACTCTAGTCTGGAATACAGGGGGACAATTCTAGATTACAAGAACCCAGGTCATCAGTTCTAGAACACTAAAACACAGTTCCACAATACATTCAATTCTAGAACACAAGAGCCTCAATAAAATAATGCAAAAGGTAAGTTCTAAATCAAACACTCAGGTCTACAATACAAGAACCCGGAACACCAATACTTTTGTAGAAAACAATAAATAAGGTCTGGAAATTGGACTTCAGTTGAAGAAGTCAATAATGCAATACTAAAGCGATAGCACATTCAGCTCGACAGCTTCTGAAACATGTGATCAGTTTTACAACATACTGTACTATAAGCCCCATAACACAGGAACCCAATTCTATTGACCAGGATTTTAATTCAAATCTAAAACACGGTTCTTTCAGTATCTGGTAAACAAAACAAGACGCCAGTCCTGGCTGCATGGATTCACAATTAAATACACCTACTGTAATATGATTACAATTCTCAGAAGTTGAAGAACATTTGATATTGATGTGAGCTGATGCCTGACCGCACATCAACTCAAACATTTCGGTCAAAGTAAGGGCGGAACATGTTGCTGTGGGCTGGATGACACAGTCGGTTTACTGTCAACTTACATGAGCGAAACAAAGTCAAGCAAGAGATGCATCATGAGATACAGTCTAACTTCAGTTCCATTTCGGCGTTTACCACAGTTTGCTAAAACTAGCTAGGTCATGCGTGTACCAGCTCAATTCAGGTCAGACCTCGTGTGGTTAGCCCTGAAGAAGTGTGTCAGCATGAAATGGAGCACAAAACAAAACAAAGAGCCCCGCGGTAGCTGCCAGTCGACTTCTCTATGCTTCTGCCCATGCGGCCCCACAGTTAAAGCTCCTTTGTTCAACAAACTGACAGTCTGTAAATTTGACCGAGTGGAAAGCGAGGTGGTCACGGCATTGAAATAGCCTACCCAAAAATGCTGCCGACAACCGTTTTGGATAGCCGCGGCTGTAACGTTACCGTGGGCAAACGTTAGCACCCAAGACAACCTACAGTAGCTAGCAAACCATCTCCCAGGTTAACGTTAGCGTTAGCCTAAACTCGCGAATGAGAGCTACAGCAGTCAGACAACATCAAATCTCCACTGTGAGCGTTTTACTTACACGGTCGTTTTACTTGGTCACTAGTCGCACATCCAAAAACTCGTGTAAATCGAGTGCCATTATCTTATTGTTATTATTATTCGCATCCGGCTTTTCAGCTGGACCATCCTTTCTGCCGCTGGACTCAGCAGGGATGATGCTGAGAGCGGAGGGCGAGACTGGATCGCTTCTGTTGTTGTTGCTGCCAAAAAGAAAACCGCTCTGCGCATGCTCGTCATCAACTGTCACAAGAAGGCTTTCATCTGATTGGTCAGCGTCTGGGTGCGCTCGTTTTGTTACAGCGGGTTCCTTTTAGTACTCTTCTTTGAAATTGAGGAATTTACTTTAACCGCCGAGCGAAGTGAGTTTGATAATTCGAGCGTTTACTCTGCTCTCTCTGTCTTTCAGCTGAACGTATCCGTGGAAATAATCGTCACCACAAAGATAAAACCACGATCACTACACGATCAGACCTTAGACTTTAGTTTATTGATTGATACAAAAAAGTAAAAAAAAAACAAGAAACAAACATGTATTTACAATAACAATCTTACAATTAGCCTTGATGGCGTTTCGTCCTTATAATTAACCATATATAATAACTTCAAAAAAGACGTGCAAAGGAGCATCTTAGACAATCAGCGCACTCTACATTAACTTTACTCTACAATAACTTTACAAGTAACTCTACAAGTAACTCTACAATAACTTTACAAGTTAACTGCAAACCTTCAGCATTAAAATTAAAAATCAGGAGTTTTTCAATAATAACAAAAAGAAATTAAGAAAGTAAGTTACAGTTGCAACATTCATCCTAGTGCATATTCAACATGAGAAAATATATTATATATTTGACGTGGCTGAACTGTCTTTCATATGGCTGTCTCTTTGGTTATGGCAGGATAACAAATATTCCAATGTCTTACATAATCTTGTAAGACATTGTGTTTTGATAATTTGGTTGAGCCAGATTGGGGAGGGTTGATAAAAGATGGTCAGATGACTGAGGGGAAGCTCTTTTTATTCTCTCTCTCTCTCTCTCTCTCCCTCTCTCTCTCTCTCTCTCTCTCTCTTTCTCTCTCCCGTCTGTCTAGGTGTCCTGACAGCAGATGCCCATGAGGCAGGCCTGACACAGGCCCGCCTCATGTGGTTTGGTCCAGACTTTTTCAGAGCACCCTGACCCGTCATCCTCATCATACTCTTCCTCCTCTCCGTAGCAATTCTTCCGGATCTTGGCGAACAGCCTGAGCAAAGCCTCTTCCACCTCTTTTTCGGCAAAACCCGGGAGGTCGAACTCATCGTCCCGGCAACGGCGACAGGCCTGTCCAAAGGGCCGCATGATCACCGTCCCCCTCGCCGTCTCACTCCGCAGCCGGTAACGGAACAGCACCACCACCCGCGCCGAGGGCCAGGTCTTAGAGCAGGAGCCACACTGGAAGCTGGGGGGGGGGGGGGGGGGAGTAAATCATTAAACATAAATTATCTGCATTATTTGAATAGATCTAGGATCTGGGACACACAAACTTACTGTTACACCTTCTGGAGGTGTTGTGGGCCTAATTAAACCAAGCATCTGTGACACAGGTGCCCACTTGAGTTGAGAACAATATTGCTAAAGCATCAAACATTTAAAGATAATATACTCACTCTTATCCACCCCTTTCCCTCTAACATCCAAACTAGGTTTCTACATTGGTCTCCCAGAATAGCACAAGGGATAATTACATCAGATCCTGTGTTTTGGTAAATGTCTCCCCAACAAGTGGTGCTATTGTGTGTAGCTACATAGCAGATGACTTATGTTTTTTTTGTTTTTACAAAGCTTCATGTTTCATACGCAGTACCATGTTCTGCCACAGAATGACACTGTTTTATTATTGTACACAGCCTGTTTCCATGTCATGAGATCACACTGTCATCTGACCTGATATGTGCCCGTTCCCACAGGAACGACAAGCAGTCTCACAGGGCATGATGAGACAAATATCTGTTTACTAGTGGGAGTTGGTTATGAACAAAGAGAACATCCAAAATCCTGTAGCCCTTATCTCTGATAGTTTGCACCTAAATGTTATTTTTATTATAACTCAGTGGCCTACATGTAATCAATCTTTACTCCCTATGATGTAAATTACTTTTAAATGGTGATAAGCATTCATATCATGAGGAGATAAAACCATACATACTGTCCATAGGCGCAGTGGCTGTAGACCTTCCAGCCTCTCTTCCTCTCCTCCTTGGTGACTTTGTCTGTCTGGCTGTAGTTGAAGGTGAGATTCCACTGGTCTCCATAGTCCAGCTCCTGATCTTCATCCAGCAGCTCCTCGAAGACGTCCTTCCACAACGATGCCTGCCAGTCTGCATATAGGGGGGGGGGGGGGGGACAATGCAGAAAAACATCAGAAGATAGTGGCATTCAATTTGTTGGGTGTACAATCAATAGTAGTAAAGGTAAGTAGTAAAAGTAGGGTTCTCTGTGTCACAACACCATAAAAAACAGACGCTGCCCTTCTTAAAAGAAACTTCCAAACTATCTGCATAAATCAGAATAAAAAAAGAAGTCTTAAAGTGTAATTGCAAGACCAAAACATTGCTGTTTTTCAGCTAATAAATTAATTTGGAGCGTAGAACCGCGCCCTTGTCCCTTCTTTTTAGTCCGATATAGCCTATAATAACTATACTATTATAATTATTATTATTATTATATATTATGATTAGAGCAAACACTTCAAAGAAAGATAGACCGAATTAATGTGTCTGCTAGAATTTGCAATGTTGCAGCAGCAATATGTGAAACTGATCAAAAGCAAAACTACGCCACATCATAGCCTCCTATGATTAATCCTTCTTTGTGTTCCTCATGAAGCTGCTGTGATGTTGCCTACCGTAACTCATGGTCCTTGATGTTCAGATGTTTGCAGAGTTCCTTGTCGACGAAACCAAACGACGCTTCTGTTGTGAATTCAGCGTTATGTCGCTGTCCATTTATATCGTCCTCCCCTGCGTGTCAATAACAATACTCTGGAAAACGAAACTTAACATCATACTTTCAGTTTCCACCTTCTCAATAATCGGCATGTTGCATAATATGCTCCCGAGCCCATGCAAAAACCCCCGTCATAGGCAACAGTAAATATTTACAGTACAGAGCTAAGTAAGTTAATTTTTCTCGACTATTCACTTTATCCATCGTATCCAGGTTTGAGTCCATGTTGCTGACATGCGTCCAGAGGAATTGTCTTCCTCCAGCTGTACCTGTGGATGGCCGTACAGGACCATACTGCCTCATGACTTCCTTCAGAAATAGATTTAGTTTGCATCCAGTCATCCAGGCCACAGACCTCCGTTTGTGTGTGTGTGTGTGTGTGTGTGTGTGTGTGTGTGTGTGGGGGGGGGGGGGTTGCTCAATTCAATTCAATTCAATTCAGTTCAATTCAAAACTTATTCAAAACTTAAAAAGTTCAGTCTGTGTCATTGTAATCTAACAACCTACACTTCTGTCCCCATTCTCTAAATGAATGCAGAGACTTTTTAATAGCAGGCTTGTTATTATTGGGCCTTCAAGGCCTAACAATGTTCAAAATGGTCATCATCATTATCAATCTTATTTATGAAGGAGTTTGTTTAATTCTAATTACATTAATACAATAAAATCTACTATGTAATATACCCTTTCACAGTTTTTGATTCAAGGAACATTTGCCAAGGTCTATGCAGGTGCAAGTGACTTTGAGTTTCACATAGAGAACAACACGTTCCAGTTCAGTAGGGGGCAGTCTAAGATTAGAGTTGTTTGTGGACCTGCCACATGTTGCAGTGGACTTATTTGCCTTGCAATAGTAGTGGCATCTTTCAATACAAGGCGCAAATAAGTATTTTAAGCACTAACAATATGAGTAGTGAGTTATAGGCCATTTCTCAGGAGTAGTATAATTGTATCAGCTTTCCATATATAGGTTAATATATTTTCAGTATCACAGTGTTTGAAGAGCAGCAAGTCACAGAGGAACAGGAGAACGGCTGCCAACCTGATAGTCAGACATAATGCACTTTTAGAGAAAACCAAGGAGCACATTCTTATCATTACTGAGAACGAGTGGCAAGGCTGTTTCAGGGACTCATGCTGTGTTCAGTCATCAGCAGGGAACTTGAAGGCCTTTTCATTTTCTAACTTGGAGTCTGAAGTGCTCTAAATATCCCATGAGGAAGATGGAGGAAGTGGGGCTGCTGTTCAGGTGCTGAAGAGAGATACAGACATGAACCTGGACACTGAGTATGCTGCTTTCATAGACAGAGATGTATACCTCTCTTTTCAAAATTATTTTATATTGTTTGTTTCCATTTTTTATACAGCAACACCAACTGAGTCTATGAAAGGCTAGCTCAAAATGTTAATCACACAAGATTGAAAAATTGGTTCTTGGACTCACTGTAGTCTAGATTACCAATTTTGAAAAAAAAAAAAACAGTAAAAAGAAAGAAAAAATGTAAAAAGAACCTCATAAATAATGTTTTGGTAAAATAAAAAAGGGTAATGAATATTGAATAAGTCGGCTCACCCTGTCACCCTCACCTGCTCTTTGCAGTTGAAAAGAAGCAAGATCACTAATGCTTTTGATCAAGTTAATATTTTATTGTAACTTTTTTCACAAGAGGCACAAGCAGTATCTGCAGTCTGACATCATCTGGCTCAGGTTAGCTTACCACTACTATAGTATTTTGTTAACCCCCATTTTAAATGGTCAAACAATAAGCAGGAATCCTGCATTTCAAGGTGCAGAGATGGAACTGTTGCTGTTTGTCATAACACATAACAGTAATTCATGTAGTACACATACAAACTATACTATGAACTTGCTTTGATTGCAAGTAGCCTTTAAGCTTTTTCCACTGTTACACTCAAGTCAATATGTAGCGACAACTAAATGCCTAAATAGTGAATGGAAGTGTAGTCTGTATGTTTTCATTGTCGTTTTCTGCCCTGATAATGTGCAGAATGTCTCCTGCCTGATGTAATGTGAAGATTGAAAGGTGTTATGTTTGTGACCAAGGCTTTTTCCTCCCTCTGTAACCTTCACTGGTCTTACTAACATTTTGTAGAGTCTCATATTTAATTGATGGGCTCTTCACAGTCACCTAAATGCACAAACATGGTTCATGACAACAGGTGCAACATGTCCTGCCTCAAGGCTTACAATGTTGATCTTCATAATGACCAAGTATAACCTTTCTAAAACAAGTGCCCCTATCAAGCTGAGCTTTAACTGTTTTGTCAGCCATTCCTGTTTGGTGACATTCATAATTCTATGGGATTGTTGCCTGTTTACCTTTTCACCCTGCCCGCCTGTTGAACAACAGTTTACTCTAGCGGCCCACATATGACATGTTTGGAAAATTCAAGCCCATACCAAAAGTGCTGTTGGTGCAAACACTGCTACTCTGCACCATCATTCTACATTGAAGGAAGACAAACCTGTGCTTTTGTCACTTTTTGCCACCCTGAAGTGCCTTTTAAGAAGATTTTACTGATAACATTTAAAGCACGGCGTGGTTATTTGGCCCCTCCCTACATCACTGACCTTCTAACTCCCAGATGAGCCAGAGTACACCCTTAGGTCCTGGATCAGAGCCTTCCTGTCTGGTGCAGTCTAGACTCAAGACCAAAGACCAAGGCTGAGCGTTCTCCATCAGGGCCAACCTGCCTGAGGAGCTTAGGCTGGCTAAATCAGTTCAGTCTTTTATATCACTTCTTCAAATCCATTTTTTACAAACCTGCTTACGTGCTTAAATTGTTAAAATCAAACCTATAGCAGTTCTTAGATTCTTTATGTTATTGACTACTTTTTATGTAATCTCTTGTTTTTATGGAATTTCTTCTTATGCTCTGTAAAGTGCATAGTGTTTTTGAAAAGCTGCTATACAAACATTATCAGTAGTAGCAGTAGAGTAGCAGTAGCAGTGGTAGTAGTCGTAGTAGTAGTAGTAGTAGTAGTAGTAGTAGTAGTAATAGTAGTAGTATTCATGCCAGTTTGAAGATCTATAGTAGCAGCATGCTGATTTCCAACTTAATAAGTCAGACCCTTATTTACTTAAACTCCTTTCCTGAATTCAGCTTCCTGAATAATCATTACTATCATTTCATGATAATACTAATTATAGCATCAGCATAACACCACCTGACACAGGTATGTAGTCAGCTCAGTCTGTTCTCTGCTCTCTCACACACACATACACACATATGCAAATCCATTCACACACTGTGGGGACTTTCCGGCACATACTGTCTGGCTGCTGTCCAGCATTTCTACCTGAGCTGTTTATGGTTTAAGGTGATGGCGACGCAGGGAGCCCCACCCAGTAGATTACAATGCTTTTCAATGTCTATTCTCTCTTGTCTCCTGCTCCTGCTAAAGCAGGAAGACACACACATCAAATGACACACACATGCAGGTCTATAGGGACCAGTAAACCAAGTCTCATTAAGAATAAGAAGCACTTCAGACCGACGGTTCAGGTGTTACCTGACTTAATAACACAATGGCAATTATGTAATCTGCTCTCACAATTACACGGACAAACACACACACACAAACAGAGCATCAAACAAATTATAGCACATAATCTCCCCACAAAGGAGGAACACATACATAAAAACGTTTAGGAAATGGTATAAATGTATAGACCAGTATGAGTATTTTACTGAGAGACTATGAGAATAATAAAGTAAATAATAATAAAGAATAATAAAGTATAACAGTTTTAAACCTTGCTCTTTAACAGCTAGTGTAAACTCCATCTGTGGAAAGAAACATATGGAGGACATGGATACCGGCTTAAGAAACCAAAGGAGAAATATCATTATATAGTGGGTGGTAATGGAAATTGACAGTGACGTCTCAAAACTGGCGTGAGCGTCCGTGCGCACACACATACACACTGCACCAACACAGCAAATACACACTTACACACATACTTACACACACATACACACACGGCCACCCATACGTAGTGTGTGCTGCTGACATGTGTGCACCTTTCCTCCCCACACAGTGGTGTAAAGATGACCTCAGAGCCCCAGGCTCCATAGAGTCACCTTATACTCAGGTGTGACATTACAGCGTGAGAAAAGCATGCTGGGAAAGCTCACAGGGCCACAGAGATGTAGGCTTCAGGCAGAGACACAGAGAAAGAGAGAAAGAGAGAGAGAGCGAAAAAGCACACACACTCACACCCCCAGCATACTTTTGCTAGCGTACATCTCATGCTGAAGCGGTTGTTAAATGTCACTTTAATTATCTTTCTACAACACTGAGACGAATTCCTGTTGATCCTGGTAAACGCTGATAAAATCTGCCTTGGGGCAATAGGTCGAGGCTGGGATCAGGGTAGTCTCGATGCACGCAAAGTGAATTCAAGGGAAATCAACAAAATGAAAAGCATTAAGGTACGAATGAAGTTCAAAAGCACCTCCAGCGCTGGCTGAAATAAAACTGAAATCCGATCGAGCCACAGCCTGCGTAGGCTACTGTTGATGTTCGAGTCCAGATCCACTGACCCACTCTCCGTTTTGTACTTTTGTCTCAGGTAACACAGACTCCTCAGCCAGTTCTGCTGAGATGCAGGCCAGGATTTAGTGGCCGCCTGGACTCATGCCTGAACCTGTACCTGCTCCATGGCTGCCAGGTGACTCAGAGAGAGAGAGAGAGAGGGAGGAGAGGGAAAGAGAAATGGAGGGAGGATGGTGGGAGAGAGAGAGAGAGAGAGAGAGATAGAGAGAGAGAGAGAGGTTGGGTGTGGTAAGATGCCCTGAGCACATTCCTTGAAGCGGCCGCACCCTCAGTTCCAGCCTCTGTATCTACTGGTGTTTGTTTGTTGTCTGTGCACACACACACACACACACACACATGCATGCACACACACACACACACACACACATACATGCATACTTCTGTCGTAACAGGATTGCTTATACACACACAGTGTTCAGGCTTTCCGTACGCAGGCAGACAAATTTTAATATACACAATCTAACACTCATGCTGCTGTATGCAAATACTCTAGTTTCATTTCATATCTCTTTCAAGCTGAGAGTTGGAGATTTGCATGAACTGGAGAAGAGCATACATAGGCAGAGCCCAGAAGTATACTCTGTGTGTGTGTGTGTGTGTGTGTGTGTGTGTGTCTGTGTGTGCGCAGAATGGTGCTCATACAGACATGGGTGCTCAGGCAGACATCCATAAATGAGGCACACCCAGAGGAGCAAGCGTTGAGCACACATCCATACGCATAAGTGTGTGTGTGTGTGTGTGTGTGTGTGTGTGTGTGTGTACCACTGGCTATCAGGGATCATGAAAAAGGGTGTGTTTTGGCTGATAGACACGTTTCAGGACAAAGGACAGCCCACATAAAACACACACACCCCTCCCACAGTGGCGTACTTCTTACCTGTATTACTCCACGTGTTAATGTAAAGCTACTGTAAAGCTGATGTGTTCGTGTGTGTAAGAGTGAGAGAGAGAGAGAGAGAGAGAGAGAGAGAGAGAGTGAATGGGTTATGGATTAAGTCTGAGGCAGCACAATTATGTACTGATTACTGGTGCAAAAATGTAAACTGAAACATAATCCTAATCAATATATTGCATGTGCTGGAATAAACTCAATCTAGTAGTAAATAAGTAAATTATCCTTCCGCTTTATGATCTGAAGTCATTCATTTTAACATCATCTATAGCCTACTACTTATAAAACACAGCTGACAGAGATTAGCCTAATGTATTTACCTTAAATCAACTTTTACTCTTACATCAGCTGCTTCTTGCTGAATGACTTGACAGAGAGACACACAGAGATGGAGAGAACAAAGTGTGCCAAATCCACCAACACCTGTAAATGATGATAAATGTGTGCTGGGACACCCAAGACAAAACATATAGGATCTGAGCAGAGTTATTCAACCTGCACTTTACCTAACCTTCTCTTATAGGTTAAATAACAAGCCTCCCAAATCAGAAGGAGGAACTGAGCAGTGCAGCCAACAGAAAGAGTGTTTTTACATATGGAATAGGGAACTGTTTGAGTCTGCTGATTCTGCATGATCGTTTGGCCATGGAGAAAAACAGCAGTGTGTGTGTGTGTGTGTGTGTGTTTGTGTGTGTGTGTGATTCATTTAGTCCATGTTTCAGAGGGGAGCATGGCCTCCAAAGAAGCCCTTGTTCTTTGAGGGGAATCTGGCGACAGACGCTGCCGATCGTGAGAGAAAGGGAATGCTGATGAAACAGCCTCTGATGTATTTGACCATGAATGAGTGTTGGCCTCAGGGTGTTTTTCTCAGTTTGTAGCACTCCAGTCCTGGACTTAGACTTGAGTCCGACTTGAGTCCCAATATTGATGACTTCTTGTCTTGGACTTGAATATTGATGACTCAGACTTGAACTCGGACTTGAATATTGATGACTCATGACTTGATTCAGACTTGAATATTGATGACTCATGACTTGATTCAGACTTGCATATTGATGACTGGGACTTGGACTCGGACTTGAATATTGATGACTGGGACTCGGACTCGTGCACTGAGGACTTGAACTTGGGACTCAATCACCTTAGGCATAGAAACGTCTTTTAAGCATTACCCTAAATTTGTACCTGATCATTTGGTCATGATGTGGACATAGGCTATGAAAATGTATCTAACAACACTTGGACTTGTGACTTGGACTTGGACTCGGATTCAAACATTGAGGACTTGGGACTCGACTTGGACTTTTTTGGAGATCCAACTAAAACACTGGACACCTCTTCCAATTTTGAACTTTTAGCTGAGGAAGTTCTACTCAGCAAAGGACTGCTGTTGAAGTTTACATTTGTAGAATTTCATATTGAGGGTAAACCCAAATTAGGGGCCATATCATACATTATAATAGGCAACACTTTTGAAATATCCCACTCACAGTCAACTTCCAATAATGTTCGGTATCTAACAATCAACAAGTATGGGAGGAGTCTCACCGTTTCAGTGGGAAAGCCCTGGCAGGAGTTGCCCCGCTCCTTCCTTATTGTGCGCGCTGCGCTGTAGAGGCGGCAGGTCTGGAGCTTCAAGCCGCGGAGTGAAGCGCTCAGGACGGGCCGGAGTCCGCGTCGCCTCGCCGGGGCTTTTCAACGGACTTTTGGGTGGAGTTCTGCCCCGACCAAAGGAATGTGACACACCGACAGGAAGGAAACTCATAGCGGGGGAACATCGGCTGTAGCACCGAGGAGAGCGATACCCATCGGCACAAAGAGGAGACAACAGACAAGACAAGGAAGTCTGCAAGTTTCTGCAAAGGTGGGGGTAAGACCAAGTGGAAACATGGGAAAACTGTATCATTTTATCGAACTTAGGCCACCTCTTCGGGACAAAAGAACGTTCGGTACAGGGGTTATTTTCTATTCTATTCTATTCTATTCTATTCTATTCTGTTCTATTCTCCCATCTCCTATCCTATGTTATTCAATTCAGTTCAAGTTGGCTTTATTGGCATTACTATAATAAATTACTATAATAAATTAAGTGTCATTCTATTCTATTCTATTCTATTCTATTCTATTCTATTCTATTCTATTCTATTCTGTTATATTCTGTCATGTCCTGTCCTGTCCTGTCCTGCTCTGGTCTGGTCTGGTCTGTTCTGTTCTGTTCTATCCCGTTCGTCATGGAACTCAAATTTCTGTAGCCCAGTAAAATGTGTGAATGGAAGAAAGTGAAATGCCGGTTACTTTCCGCAACAGCTACCTGAAGCTTACAGGATTAAGCTGTCCAGGTAGTTATGCATTGCAAAACCTTAACAGTATTGTTATTATAGCCTAAACATACATTTGGCTCCTTATTGTCTGGTGTAGACTAAGAGGAACTCAGCGTGCTTTTCTTGGCACAGTGCTGTTATGATATCGTATTTAATCAAGACAGAAAAGAAAAACTACATGGAATAATAATAATACATTTTTTGAACCTATTCATAGCATGTGGGTCTACAGCATTGTGAGCATTGTGTAAGGAACCATAGGCAATGTATTATGTTTAAAATGGCACAGGCATTTTTAAGTTTTCTAATACTCCGCTTGCACAAGGCTACCTATTACCACCACGGCCTTTCATCTAAATAACTTAAGATCCCTGTAATTGTAAAATAATTGGTGAGATAATAGCTGGTGTCTGCCTTCTAATTCCACAGTCCTGTCTGTTGAGCAAGGGAAATACATATGTCCTATTCTATAGACTTTGGTCCATAGGCTCTGATAACAACAACCTGTTTCACAGACTGATCAATTCTGTTTGGAGTTTTGACTCAAACCTGCGATGTGTTAATTTGAACTATACCTTTGCACGCTTTTACTTCTTTAATTCACAGTGAGTCATTGGGCAGGAATAGTTCAACATGTGGTTATAATTTCAGGGAAAAAGTTTGTAGTGCCAGTTTCTGTGGCGTCTCTGTGCCTGTGTGCTTCCTATTATAGATCCCATCTTCTCACACTAGTCATTTGCCAAAGGCTGCATCCATTCAATATGTTTGTATTGTATGGATATCTAGGGGTCAGTGTCTATTTGTATAGGTGTTGTCATTCAGGTATGTGTGATATTGTGTTAGTGAGCAAAAGAGAAACATTGTTATGCTTTTATTGGGATTTATTGGCAGACATGAAGGCACTTGGAGCAGACGACGAGGACATCTGTGTGTGTTTCTGTGTAAAACACAGTTAGAAAAAGGCCATGTCTGCCTGAAAGAGAGCATACTGTATATGTTGTGTATTCTAGCCCGACCTTGAGCTGTCTATTGTGTGGTATGTTGACAGGCATGCTGAGGTGTGATGATATATGGAGAGACAAGTTATGTATATGTCTCTGGTCTTATCTGTGCGTGTGTGTGTGTGTGTGTGTGTTAAAGTGATAAAGTGGCACTGAAAGGTCCTGACAGGAGCATCGGGAGGCGACAGGCTCATCCCTCCAAACCTGTTTTCAGGTATTTTTTTTATTTTTTTTTTATTACTCTGTTCACACAGAATAATCAAATAGCATAATTCGACCAAAGAGGTATGCTGGATCAGTGAGTGTTTGTTTAGCGAGGCGTGTTCAGATATGAGTGTGAGAGTGTGTTTGATAGAGAGAGAGAGAATAGATAGAGAGAGAAAGGAGAAAGTAGTATTTTTTTGTGAGTGAGTGTGTTGACTGTGTGTTTGTGTCTCTTCACTCTCGGCTCTCTGATTCACGTGTTGAGACAGATAGAGGCTGCCCATCTCGCAGCTCTTTGCTCTCGCTTTTCTCTCCCTCTTCCCAAGTCAGTGTTCATGCAGGAATGCTGAGAATGAGCCATTTACATTCGCTCATTGAGCAAACACTGGGCATGTCTGAATATTGACTTTATTGATTTCAAGTACCTGCAATTTAGGTTTGTTGCCACCTGCCTTGCCCTGTGGTGGTTTACTGTTTCAAACTGACTTTGTTTACAGCACATTTAAGGGCCTGTCCTTTGTATGAGAAACAGAAAATATCATGAGAGAGAGAGAGAGAGAGAGAGAGAGAGAGGTTGGTAAGAGATTGTTAAAACTATGTTTAGGAGAGAGACCAGAATTTACAGCCACACAATATGTAACACTCATGATATTAGAGAAAAAAAGTAATGTTAATTAGAACTAATCAGATTAGACCAGAATTCCACAATGCAGTTATATTTTACCTATATGACTATTGTTCTTAGATTTCCATTTTATTTACTGATTTATTTACTCTTTTTATTTAATTTGATATTATTATATTTCCTTGTTTAATACAAGACCTTCGATTGTATTTAATCTAATTATCTAATTGTACCCTCTTTTACATTATATTGTTCATTGTTCATTGGCAACAATGGTTACCATTCATGCCAATAATGCAAACTGAATTGAATTTAATAGAGAGAGAACGAGAGCGAGAGAGAGAGAGAGAGAGAGAAAGAGAGAGAGAGAGAGAGAGAGAGAGAGATCCCTATCATCATGTGTGTCACTTCCTACAGTTTGATGCATGCTGCAGTTGCTATAACAACAAACAAAGCAGCACTTTTGTTTGAATACCCTACCAGTCAGCCAGGTGGAGAGTCTGTCATCATGATGCTTATTATGGTGTGTTATTCTGTTGCTTCATTCACTGTGACCCAGAGGTCAGATCGTGCAATAAGGAGCCTCAGGTTCTGTAGTGCAAGCAGTGCAAACACTTCACCTCAGGGTCCGTGCACTGCGGTCGATCCTGCGCTCCTCTTGAGTGGGGTGGGAATTATCTGCTCTAACTGAAGGACAAGAACAGTTGCGTTGCAGTACTCACAACTCGGAGATATAGGCACTCCCTGTGGTTTCTGTCTGTTCTTGTATGAGCGCACATGGTGGAAAGACTTTCTGAGACTAGCACAGGCGGGTGCACATCCTTCAGTTCAGGGCTATTATCACATCTGGGCAGGTATGCCTTGTCCTGCTGCCTCAGCAAAATTTACTTGTATGCAGAGCAAGTCCTGCACTGCTAAATTGCTTTAAAAACGATTGAGAAAACACAGCAGATCAAAGCACACATGATTCCTCCATATAAGAAACTTGGCGACACTGAAATTATTCCATGCACGCAGCATGTGCTCCCAACATGGCTCCCTACCCACCACGGAACTTTTCTTTGGAATGGGGACGGCCCACCACAAGATCTGTTTCTATGGTTAGAAATGAGTCAGGAAGCAGGATGTTAGCCATTTTGCTAGCAGATGAATCACCACAGAGCAGCACGGTGCAAGTTAGCCCTAGGCTAGGCCAGGCCGAGCTAGCCGGTGACTCACCCGGCTACTGAGTAAACAGTGTTCTCCCTTTGACTGCAGGGTAGGGCTCGAGCACTTTGCTATCATTACCAATTTCCTTGGGTGAGTGGAACTTTACGGAAAACACGTCACACAGCAGGTACAACTTTACAAAACACCTATTCACCCACCCACTCAGACTCAACTACAGTTCTTCAGACTTTAGGTTTCCACAGTGATGTATCCAAACAGTAAAAAACACTTCCTGTTTTGATCACATGCTGCAGTGTGCAGAGGAAACCACATGTGTTCCCAGCGTTTACCAGTTTACTTTGACCACCTCTAAAGTTAAATAGTTGTTTTCCTAAATCTCCACCATCAAATGGAACATCCAGTATGCAGCAGTCAGGAGTGCATTAGTATAATGTCTAAAGTCTCCCCAATCTTTCCTGTCTCTCTCTACCTTGAACTATGTAATGCCAAAAACATAACCTTAGCATTAGTATCAGTGGCAGCTCCTGGCTGGTCTTTTGGAGGCAGACAAGCAGACCAGTGAATAAGCCTAAATGCCAAATAATAAATAATAATGCCCACATGTGTACCACTCACATACAGTAGGAGTGAATGAATAGATTTTGTTAAGGCTACCATTCTCCTCCTTGCTGCGTGTTGTTTCTGTTGTCCAATTGAGTTGTGTCTTTGCTTTCCATCTTCCATTTCGTCTTGTTTTTCTTGTTTGGCTTCTTTCTCTTCCTTTCTTTCTTCTTTCTCTTCCTTTCTTTTTTCTCTAGCTTCCTTTCTTTCTTCCTCTTCCTTTCTTTCATTCTTTCTTTTGAGGAGTGAGCAGATTTGTAAAGTAAAGAGCTGATTCCTCATCCTCATATGAAATTATATGTATGGCTGTGGATAATGTAGTTCCCAGTCAGGCGAGTAAGACAGAGCTGACAGGGAGCTTTCGTTTACCTAGACATACTGTAACTTTTGCTCTGTGGCCACTGAGGTCTGTGGATCTGCTCAGTGAATCCTACAACTTCTCCTCCATCTCTATCACACACACATAATTGCACACTCACAAATTGTTATGTCACAACGTGCCTTTCAATACCCTAAGTTAAGTTTATGTCAGTTCATGGCATACTGAGTAGCAGACTCATCAATTTGTAAGCTACGAGTGACACCGATTTCAGGATGAGGTTTGAGTAGCAACTTGAACCATGACACACCTGCATGACAAGTTTACTGAGCAGAAATATGAGAGAACCTGTCTATACAGCTCTTCACACCTCACCCTTTCCCACCCCTTTCTTACCACACTCCTTTCACTAACTTGACTTTGTTCTTTCTCTCCCTCCTGTCTTTTTTCTATCCCGTGATTTTTCTTTCTCCTGACCTTTATTTACAATTTGCTCATAAGCCTGATTGAATTTCAGTTAATCAGTGGTGCTATCACATGGATGACATTTCAGTGCTGAATACAACTCTAATCTCATATCCAGTGGACAATTAAACAGGGTGTGTGATGCCATAGCTGAGAACTGAGTCAAATAACACAGTGGGTTTATCCATATCCATATAATATGTAAAGTATGGTTCTTCTCTCTGTGTAAAAGATGGAGTATATAACACAATTTAGGGTGAATTCCGTTTTACTGGAGAAAGATGCTACTCAAAACATAATGAGATGCATCAAACAATAAACAATGGCAAAAATAAGGACAGATGTCTTGGGTGGAAATTATTTTTGATTCAATTCAAAGAGTCTTCACATTCCCTCCTTGGATTGAATTTAGTTCAACTGTCACCTTAAAAACCTGGCCCTGGATAGCAAATTTCTGTGTTGAGATCTGTCTCAAGTGTTGCGTCCGTTGGTGATTTAGAGTGTAAGCATGTGGCATTGTGTGCAGGTAAAGGTGTTAATGTGAAAGGTGTAATCATTATACTTACTGTACTGGCTTTGACAACAATAGGTGCTTTATGCAAGACGTTAGGGGCAATCTGTCTATCTGTGTGTCCTGAATCCTGACACAAAGCATGCTTCCTCTCACCACCCTAAGGGATATTTAGTTGCATTAAGAGCATTGTATACCACCGCTGGAGGAGTGGCCTACTATGTATGTGCAGTCACAAAAGCAGCGCGACCGTAACATGAGAACATTTGATTGTTGTGTTTACATAAATGCTATTCTGTTGGTTCTTTCTTTCTTGGTACAGTATGTAGTGTCGCTAAATGTTGCTACACAGGCAGCTAAATGAAAATAAGGTGCTAACAATTAGCTTTGTACATATCATCTATTCTATTTACCAACCTAGAAGATCAAATTGTCTGTATATGTGCCTAACACCGTGCATTGAAAGCATAACCTTATATGTTCCTCTGACTTTGCTGCACAGGTTCAAACTCCTTCCTCCCTTACCTTTCCTCATCCTGAGCCCTAACCTTTGACCCCACCCCCTCTCCAACCATGGCACACCGGTCTCAAAGTTCTGATATTGGCGATAACCCCCTGGACCCCAACTACCTGCCCCCACATTACCGCGAGGAGTACCGCCTAGCTATTGACGCTCTGACAGAAGATGACCTACAGGTAACATTGCAGTTGCCTGCATGTGAAAAGACTCATATTCTACTGTATATGTGTATTACCATTGAGATATATATATTGATTTCATTGATCATGTAATGAATATGGGCCTGTCTGCTGTCACATCAGGGCTACTACGAGTTCCTCCAGAGCGCTGACGTGGTCGATTTCCTGGCACAGCCTGAAATTGAACATATCAAGTCCACAATCCAGGCACCCAACCAGACCTCTAACATCCCGGAGCTGACCTACCACAAGGGAGCTCTTGAGGCTGATGGATCCTCAGACACCTACTGGCCGGTGCACTCTGACCTGGCTGCCCCAGGGCTGGACCTGGGCTGGCCAATGCAGCAGCACAGCTTCATAGGACCCACAGAGGTCACCACCCTGGTTAACCCCTCAGACCCAGACATGCCAAGCATCAAGGAGCAGGCCAGGAGGCTCATCAAGAATGCACACCAGGTTAGTAAAAGGGAGGGATGAGAAACAGGAGGGAGATGTGTACAAACTTGCATATCTGGTTTGTTACACTTGAGAGTAAAATGCCATCTGAAGATCAGATCAAAGCATTCCACACTCATAAATGCACACGCATTTAATGGTCAACAACATGGTATTAATATGCTTAAATATGATCATTCTGGTCTCTAAGCACATATGAACGCTAATTTCTCATTGCTGATCGCAAAGGGGATACATGGGAAACACCTGTGATGTGATAAATTAACATAACATTTCTAAGTAGTGAATATCCTCTTTCTGTATCTTATCAGTGTGTACAGATCAAACGTTATATCTCAGAAAACGAACTTCAGACAAAGCATTGCCAGTGGCTATCAATGGGTCATGAATTTTCATTGTTAGTTTTATCTTGCTGCTTGTCTGCCACTGCCAACTTTACCACCACTCCCTTTCAGGTGAGCGTCTAGCTAACTTGCCTTCTGGTAAATCAAAAATATAATTAACTTTCATGTGTACATGTGCCAAATGTCATCAGACTAGTCAAACCTGTTTGTGTGGTGGGTAGTGTCACTGTCTGTCCTACATTGCTCCCTCTGTCTCCTTTACGTGAGACAAGTGTGTCTCTCCTGTCATTATGTCTTGTAGTGTTTGAGTAACTGTTGTCCTGTTTCAACCTGCATGAAGAAGCCAGGCAGGTTGCAAGAGAAAGGGGCCCTTAAGCTTATCTATACCATGCCTCTTATGAAAATTTGATAGTGATTGGTCAACATTATACTATTGCTGATACAATGAATGCAGTTAATGTATATGCACATCTGGTCACAGTTGCTGGTTTGAGTGGTGTTATGCTACTATGTAGGGACACATTAAAGCTGTTTTTTTCATGAAGAGCCAAATTCAGCTCAGTCACTGAGGGGTAAAATACTACACTCTTCTACACCTGTGTGCTATCAAACGTCATCATGGTTTACAGCACTTAAGAAAATAATTTTCTATAAATTATGTCTATTGAGCAGTATCTAATAATAAAGCTTACATTAAATGTAATTAAAAAGTAGTCTTCACACCTTAGCTGTGAAATCTGTACTTTTTTCATCAAGTTAAAATTGTTTTAGAGCATAACGTTCCATGCTTTTATTTCTGTTGCTGTTAAACACAATGAACAACTGCTGCTGCAAAAGTCCCTTCAAACTATGTCAATGTTCAGGCTTAACTTTGCTACATTATGTCAGTCACAGAGTTAATTCTGAACCACGCAAGGCTTCAAAAAGCATTACAAAAAGACTTAGATTATATTGGATAATTTCCTTCTTTCTGTTTTTCTTGTGCTCCAGGTTATTGCTGTGGTGATGGACATGTTCACAGATGTTGACATTTTTAGTGACCTCTTGGATGCAGCGGCTCGTCACGTCCCTGTCTACATTCTACTGGATGAGCAGAATGCCCATCACTTCGTCGCTATGGCCAACAACTGCAGAGTCAACTTGGACTTGATTCATGTGAGTTTGCATTTTCCATTACATTTTTTAAATGACTAAAATAACACAGCATATATGACACTGGGCCATGGTCTCATATTTATTAGGTGTTATTTATTTAACTCTGAGACATGATTTCTACTTGCATGTTTCCATAACATGATTAGATTTTGTGTTTTACAGATGATGCGTGTCAGGACTGTGGCAGGAATAACATATTTTTGCCGGTCTGGAAAGTCATTCAAGGGGCAGGTGAAAGATCGCTTCCTATTAGCTGACTGCAGGGCTGTACTCAGTGGGAGCTACAGGTGAGCCAATTAAGATAATTTAATTTCTCTGCAGCCACTCCCATGCCAAAAGATCCTTTTTACTCACTCTGTAATTGCAAGCTGCTTTAATAGCATCCACTGTTCTCTCTTACTCTCATAGTTTCATGTGGTCCTTTGAGAAGATCCATCGCTGCATCGCCCACCTCTTCCTAGGGGAGCTTGTCACCACCTTTGATGAGGAGTTCCGCATTCTGTTTGCTCAGTCACAGCCTCTAATTATTGACCAATCTGTTGTGCTACATGCCAACTCTGAGACCAGCAGCACCAGCAGTTACATCAGCAACCAGTTTGGTTTGAAGAGAACCCAGTCATTGCGGAACCCCAGGGGTTTTCTCCGACAACCAGAGATTCCCTCTGCCTTCCCCTATGGAGACTCTGATCGGAATCCTGCACTTCCTTTCCAGAGGAATGACCTATTTCGTCACACGATTGAACCTGGGGCAGGAATTATGATTGGGAAGTATTCACAGCAACAGTTCCGTCTACAGCAGTCATTCCTGGAGCAGGGAAGGTCCATAGTATCCAGACAAATGGAGATGAGTGCCAGTGCCTTCAAGAGACACAGCTATGCAGAGGGAACTCAAGAGAGCTACTCTTCTTCTAGGCAATACATGAAGCACAGAGTCATGAATAATCTGGACGAGACAGACTTCCACAGGTTGATTACCCTTTAATATTTTGACCTGCTTGTGTACTGTTAGAAATCTGAATTATTCTTGTAACAGATGCTTTTACACATAACTACAATTATATTATGAACAAAACAAATAAGAACCATTATATTTCTTTACAGGGAGCAGATCCAAGGCAGCCATTACTACCACGAAGGGCCTGGGCCTGGTTCTGGCCATGGACACTATGACAGACTTCAAGGCCATGTTCCTCACCTCGCCATAGACCAGTATTCAGACTCAAGCTTCCGATCAGACCGGGAGCCCCCTCCTGCTGGAAGCTATAGCCGAGACTACCTTTCATGTGAGGACCTGAGGGGAGCTGAGGGGCACCAGGTACCTCCAGTAGCAGGGAGGTATGGAGGAGGTTCCTCCCACAAGAGGCCAACCATAGGCCAGGCCTATGCCTGTCAGAGCTCCCCTACACAACCCCACCCTCCAGAGAAGCAACCGTTTCCCAAACAATCTGATCAAGAGCGCGATCCAGACTCAAGTGCAAGGCAAGGCCTGAGGAGTTGGAGGATCAACTCCTATCTCAGCACTTATGAGGACGGTGGAGAGGAAGGCCTAACCCAACCTTTGGGGCCTGATGCATTTGAAGACCCTCCACCATCTCAGCAGCCAACTGCTGCTGATAGTTCAGCACCTCGCTTTGTGACAAAGGAGCAACCAAATGTTCCCTTCAAGCCCAGACAAGATAGTCTGAGACCACGCTTTGGGAAGCCCTTTATACCTGAGAACACTGGTAACGATTCTGCTCCAAGAACAACCAGGGATCTGATTCTCTCCGGAAGTGACTTCAAGCCATTGGTACTTGAGAAAGAGGAGAGAGAGGTGGAGAGGGAGAGGGAGAGAGAGTGGGAAAGGGGTGGAACAAGGGAGGTGGGTGTGGATGTGGAGGTGAAAGAGACTCCAGAGATCCACCTGTCCAAACATGAATCATTCCGCACACGCATTAACCCACTCCTGCAGCGGAGCTCCCGTCTGCGTTCCTCTCTTATATTCTCTTCTTCCAAAACAGAGATGCACAGTGGTAGCCTGGGCTTAACACCAGCTACAGAGGAAGATGAGGAGTCTGACCCAATCCGCACCTCATCGATTGTGGCCCAGATCCTAGAAAAGAGGAGGTCAATGTCTCGGGAGCCTTTTGAATGGAGGAAGAAGGCTGAGGAAAAGGAGAAGGAGAAAGAGAAGGAGAAGGACAAGGAGAAAGAGCAAGAAAAAGAGGAGATACGATTGAAACACGAGAGTCAAGTAAAAGAGGAACCTAAAAAAACTAATGAAGATGTAAAAACTCAAGCAACTGAAGAGACCCCTAAAGTCACCACAGAGTTCATCAAACCCCAGGAGCCATCATCTCTGAACATGAATGACCCAGCCAGTCGACTGCAGTATTTCAAAGACCTGGCTGCAAAGAGGAAAGCCTCAAAGATGGGGACAGAGTCATCACTAAAAGCCACAGAACCTGCTGAGAAAAAGCCGGACCTTTCTGATAAGCCTCCTCCAAACCCTATGACTCCCAAGATTCCATCTGTCTCTGTCAGCCCAGCAGAACCTGAACCAAAGAAGCCAGACATCGCATCAAAACTGGCAGAGCTCACTCGCAGACCGTCATTTAGTGCCTCAAAACCACCTGCAATCCCTTCCAAGCCTTCACTTACCCAACTGAAGCCTTCAGAGACAGCTTCAACTCATAAAGAGGAGAATGTGTCAGAGGTTCACAAGAAAGACCTATTCAAGTCTCTAAAGCCCCTTGCTTCACCTAAAATATTCAAGAGGGATCCGTTGAAACTCAAAGGACTGAATCCTCGTCGTGTCTCCTGTGGTGAGGAGATTCTGACAGCAGATGCTACAGATGCAGAGAAGAGCGAAATGAAAAAGAGCCGCTCTCATAGTTCTTCAGCTATGACACATGCTGATTCAAAGGATGGACTTCAAAAGATCATGGGCTCTAATACGTCCATCAATACACTAGGGGGTGAGGGGAAGAGTGAGGGTAAGCCACTTGACTTCCTCAAGAAGCAGACTCAGAGGCTAAAGGGATTCCTGGGGCCCAAGGATAAGGACAAGAAATCTGCAGCCGGAGGAGATGACAAAACCATGAGCACTGTCATGGAGGTCACTGAAAATTCTAGCAAAAAGGCGAGTTCATCTGCTAAAGACACAGGATCCACCACCCCTGACCAAACCACAGCCAATCACAAAACATCAGCAACGGGCACATCGAGCACATCCCGGTACCAGACCTCTAGTGGCTCTGTTCTGTTCAGCAGCAACCTGCGAGATGACACCAAGGTCATTCTGGAGCAGATCTCAGCCAACAGCCAGAAGAACCGACTGGAACGAGAGGAAGCAGGAGGGGACAAAGATAGTGATGGAGGGGAGAAGGGGCTGGAGAGACAGAACTCCATGAAGAAGAATCGACTTCTGCGACCACAGGGCAGCCTTCAGGAGAGAGAGGGCTTGTTGAAGAGGATAGAGAGCATGAGGAAGGAAAAGAAGGTCTACAGCCGCTTTGAGGTAGTTTACCATTGCAAGGATGAGGTTTGCTGAGTAGGGAGAGAAGACTGCTAGGAGTAGTGAATAAAAGTAGTGTTGAGAAGAGTAATCACATTTTGGTGAAATCTAGGATTTAGATTAATTCAATTACAAAAAAACCCTGACACTTAAGTATATCAAGGGTAGGATAGGGAAAACAATCTCTTTGCAATTTTCTGATACTAAACTCAAAAACAATCCAAATATATAGAAATCATTCACACTCCCAGATGCAATTAAACTCATGTTTAGGTGTCACACTCATATTTCGATTCAAGAATTCAGTCAGGTTAACAGTGGTACATTTTTATAAATGGCCTCTATGAATTAGAGAAAGAACGTATGCTTTTATTTGTATATTTCTTTGTATTGGTAACTTTCAAATTAGTATGACAGATGAATGTTTGACATAGTGACAGGACCCTGAAATTTGAAGCTGTGAAAAGCCAAATACTTTGATAATCCTTTTACATATCACAGCAAATGAGACAGCTTGTGTTCATTGCTTTATATATACAGTAGAAGTTTAGTGTAGTTATATATTGTACATTATTATATTACCCTAGCTAGTATTTGATTTAGTTTTTCCCTTATATTGTAGAATAAGTGAAAGTTAGGTCTGCCCACTGAAACCTTATAACATTGATGGTAGAGAGGAGGAAGAGAGGAGAGAAAGGAGGTTGAGCAAAATGGGGGGGCGGGCGTTGATATCCTGTTGCATTCACTGTTATCCCTGTTGTTCTGTTAACAGATGGGTAATAGCCTGGGATAACGTACGACGGCGGAGAGACCTTTTGAATGGAGACTGTTTATGCAAGATGATCAAAAAGACCCACTGCCCATATGTGCCAACGACACTATGAAAGTACCTCTACAGCTCTACCCTGCAGCTTTCCTGGATTTTCACACAAAGTAATAAAACTTGAAAAGACAAACTATAAAAAAGCTGAAAACATTGATGTTTTGGAGTTTGGAATGTGCCTGTGTGCCAAGACTTGGTACTACTTTTACCTTATATGGTGACTGTGTGAAAGAGTGACTCCATTTCCACGCTGGCTGCATGGGCTAACCTTTCAACCAAACAGTAACGGTAGGGCAACTTTTACCTTTAAGTAGGCTTGAATGGATGTGTGTATGTTAGTGAGTGGGTTAGAGAGAGTATGAGAAAGTGAGTGTATGCCCCACTGACAGAAAGCAAATTAACTCATGCCAGTCAACAAACAAGCCTGTATGGAACTGCACATGCTAGTACCGGTGCTGTGTGTCTACAAGTGTCTGTGTAGCCGCGACTTGTGTCGAAACTGGTAATGTTACAAGTATATCTCTGTGGATTCACACTGTGCCAACGGCCCGCCAAGGCCATCACCAAAACCAGGACTATTATTAACCCAGTTCCAAACCAAAGAGAGCAGAGACGAGGATATGATGTGGGAGAGAAGGAAAGAGATGGAGAAAGTGATGAAGGGAGAAAATTTAAGAGCAAGTCTATGAGATTATAGAGGATGAAGAGAGAGGGAAAACCAGAATGCTGTGAGAGAAAACTTCATGTTTTCTAATCATTACAAGTTTAGTATCTAGTTGTACCCGTTACTTTTTGAGGCAGCACCAGCAAAGTTTCCACAGAAAGTTGAGCCTGTGGTGAACATTACCCTTTGTAGAGAGTGGTATGTACCTTTCTATTAAGGTGTGGCCCCGCTTCTCAGGGTTGAATATGTGAAACAACTCTTCAGAGAAGGGCTAAGCCTGCTGGGGCACAGGAACAGAGCAAAAAAAAAAGACTAGTACTAGTCATGATCTTATACTCAGTGTAAAGGAAAATGTAAAATATCTATCCCTGAATCACTAAAATATGGCCACTTCTATGTGTGTCTATGTCTATGCCCCCATTCCTCTTTCCTTCCTGGACTATCTTAGATTTGTCATCACCTCTACAGGAAAGGAAGGGAGAAAGGATAGCTACATTTCACAGTACTGGAGCAGGGCCATCCCTCCTTACATAAGTCACTTAACTTCTGAGACCTACGCCCTTTGCGGGACTGCTAACCTGTCAGTCTGTAAACACTAGAAGGAATTAGCTACATGGTACAGTTCCACACCTTGAACACTAGCCCAGGCATCAAACCATTTAGTGTTTGTCTCTGGTGCTGTTATTGTTCATTGAAAGATTGGAGACTCTAATACTATATGGACACTTTAGGGATTATATTATTTTCCATTAGGGATGCTATTGTAAATATTTATATAAATAAAGGGCTGGATGATATTTTAAGTAACAGATTATGATCACCTTCACTGTGCTCTCCAAGTGCCTTGCAGTGTCAATTTTCATGTGAGCATGTGGTCTTGGCAGTAAAAAGTAATCAGCATCATTTGTTGCACAGGGTAGTTGTGTTTTCTTTTCAAACCTTGGATTGTATTGTTTTATGACATTATACTATAACAAAAAAGTGTCCTATATTAAATCTCTACAAAACCAAAGTTGATTGTGTTTATTGTGTGCACATAAGTGTGTACATTATGGACGTGTGTACTGTTTTTTCATTGACAATCTGATTCAGAGTCACAAAATAAAAACCCTTTGGCAACAATTTGAAAACATTGTTATGAATGAACTGTATTAAATTTCTTAATATATGAACACCTTTACATTATGTCAGCACAAATATTAAACAATAGTGCAAATAATACCACACAGAATGGTAATTGCATTTCTACAGTACAATGGCCTAGTCTGGCTATTTAAAATAAAACATTCAACAATCATAGAACATAAAATATCCAAGGTGTCATTAATAAATGAGTTTTGGCATGAGCGTTTGTTGTTCACACATGCAGTGAGTATGTTGCCTTAGGCGAATAGAACCAAATTCTTCATATGAATTGTTTCTTCTCTATGAAAAAGAGGCAGAAAGGACCACAAACAAACTGGATCACAATTGAATTTTTACAAAGCAAGCCTGTAGCTTTACTTAACAATTAACATTAAAACACCAACCATTCAAACAGCCAAGGAAACCGCAATAAATAGGGTTTGGCAGGAAAATATGTTACTTTTGGTGGGAATAAAACAAGGGACCATTACCTCTGATTCTCTAAAACTACCATGCAGCTTTACTCCTTCTGAGTCCCTGCAGCAGTTGTCTCTGGCTGCTTCAGCTTCTTCACCTCTTCCAGCTCCTCGTCTAGGTGGCGTAGCTGAGCTAACTTCAGTTGTTCTACAGGAATCGTGGAACAAGAATAAAATCAAAGGGGATGGAAATGGAAAACAATTTAACACAATTTGCATGCATGCACAAATAGAAAGGTGTGAATTTGCATGTGTGCTCGAACAGACATATACAGAAATTATGAGCGGGTCCTTACCAGCTGCTAACAGCTGACTATTTGTATTTTCAACACACTCTATTTCAGCTGGAAGTCTTCGTGGGGTCTGGGGGAGAAGAAACAGCTTGAGGGATACGGGTCAATCATGAACAAAAGGAGCACTGAGTCAAATTTTTGCTCCTTCTACTTTAAATGTTTGGGAGAAAAAGATGGGTAGGAAATTAGGCCCAAATTAATCTTTTTTTTTGTAATACTATATAGACTCACAAAGACAGAGTACAGATTCTTATGTTGCTCTATCAGTTGATGAAGGTGGTTCTCAAACTTCATCCTGCAAGAGCAAAGCTTACATTAGTAAATGTATATACTGTACAGTAATATGACACGTTTTGAGGTTGTGCTTTACTGTTTTTGTTTCTTTTATTGCAAATCATTGTGCTGTAGTTGAATAGTTACCGCTGCTTCCGGTGTTTTAGCTTGAATTCCTGGATTTCACATCTGTACTGTTCCAGCAGCTCTTCACTTTTCTTGTTCAGCTGCAACTGCCTGGAAAACACACACACACACACACACACACACACTTCATCACTCAGTAAAGGAAATAAACATGTAACATTTTTCCATAGCATCAATAATCCACCTGACCCCCAATACCTGTAATATAGACTGGCATATAAGTTGAAAACTGTTAATTTAGTAATGCTCATCATTACTTCATAACTTTGGTATGCTGTTCTGTCATAACAGAGATTTCTTTAGCATGTTCTTCACATTATGACATTTGATCCCGTATCAACAATGAGTTGAGTTCAACTCCAGGGCACGTGCCTCTAGCATCACGTCACACAATGCAAATCAAAGCTAAGTTGGATATTGGATACAACACCATCATACAATACTGGAACAATACAGACAAATGTGTATCATATTGGCATCATGCACTGCCCAAAGACATGGTGTATAGTATCATCTATTGTTCGCCATTTAGAAACATGGCCACCCATGACTGCATACTTGAAAATGTGTTTGCCAATTGAACATTTGCAAATGTGGATTTAATAAAATATGAGTAAAAGCAAATAATGAATAAAAGCATAAAACTGAAAAACAGCACAGTTCACAAAAAAAGAATAAAGACCCACAGAGGTATAAAATTAATCTCAAAGATCTATGATGAGTGAAAGAGTTTTAATTCTTCTGTTAACAAATCGATGGTTGATATCTACAATGCTGCCGTGATGATATACTGCCATCTAGTGTTACACATAAACACACGAATGAGGTCTAGCAAGGTGGATAAAGAAAAAGGTTGCTGGGTCATGTTCACACTACAGCAAAACAATGAAGCCACAACTGAGCACTTTCATTCACTGTTATTTATCCAGTTGGTGTAGAGCTCACCTGGCAGAGTCCTGCTCTGACTCCTCACACTGGAACTGCAGCACCCTGCATGACTCTGGAGAAAAACGGAGTACTTCTACTGCTCGTCAGCTTATTCATATTTATTGTAAGAAACCGTGCATTTACATTAAAGGCTACATTCTCATTGTTTACAGACATACAATTAACAAAAGCATTAACTCTGCACGGTCATTAGTACTCAAGAAACTTCTGTTTCAAGTTCATTTTGTACCTTCTTTCTCTTTGTGGATTCCCTCCAGTTGGTAAGCTTCAATTTGTACTGTAACAATAATAATAATAATAATAATAATAATAATAATAATAATAATAATAATAATAATGGTAATAGTAATAGTAATAATAACAACAATCATCTACAGTAAGGGAGGACTTGCACCACTGACATTATTAAGGACTAAAGAAAGAACATAAATGCAGAAGTGCACTGGTTTGAAGAAAACACTAACCACAGAGGGGTGAATAGGAGATTGACTTAAGAGTAGCATACCCACTTGGTGTCAACCTTTTGTAAGCTTTTGGCTACATCTCAGGGATACACAAGGATCAATAATATTAATGATGATGATTCTGTGTCTTACAAGTTGCCAGCTCCTTCTGCAAAGAGTCACAGACTGACTTTGCCTCCTTAACGTCTTCCTCAAGGGCCCTTTTACCTAGGATAGGACACATAATACTGGTAATAATACTTCTTAACTTAATTGTCAGTCCTCTGATCTGGGAAGACACATACATACATACACTTGACATTTTGCATGTAGTTAACAGCTAGTTACAGCTGTAACAGCTACTTACTATTTCAGTACTCTTTTACTTTCACAAGATTGAAATCAGAATGGGTCTTGCAAAGTGTTGCTGTTCTCTACAAGCCAGAGATACTAATCATATCTCATAAACCTCCATTCATCATTTTCTGATACTTCATTTCTGAAGTAACAGGTAAGGATGTACCTCACTGACAATACCAATCTCTGTCGTCAGAACTGCTATGATCGTCGTGTATAGCAGTCTAGATCGTGGTGGTACGTTTCCAAGCTATTATTCCAACTGGTACTTTTTACATCTAGTTACATGGATTGTGCTGAAACTATCAGCTCCTTATCATGTTACTCCATAAAGAAGTGTTAGCTGTCTCTGAACATTTTTGTGTTATACCCGAAAGGCACTGCGCGTATCGTCGGCACAACACGCCTTCCCATTGGTGCATATTCCGAAAGAGTTTTATTAAAGTCAGCCTTCCGCAATCATGCGTTTTCCCTTGAGATTGTACAAACAGCGCAGTTTACTGCGTCAGAAAAAGTCTGACGTCGCTCGCATGGTAAATTCACAAGATGTCTGATATTATTAAAGATAAAGACAGTGAAGCTTACAAGCGGAAACGGAAGTGTGGCCGCTGCCGTAACCAAAGACGTCTTAACTACTATCAAGATATTCATTTCACATCGTATTCTAGCCGATGGAAACCGCATTGTCCGCTAGTCCGGAACGGCGTGCTATTGTCTAATATTAGAGTAGTAATGTAATCGACTACCAGGTTTTAGATAGCTAAAGCGCACAGTATAAAGTGTTTCCAAGAACGTTGTATTCATTTCTTAAAGTAGACATCACCATTTTACGCATGCGCGAAGCGAAGACGGAAGTATTCAGAAGTGGCTCTCGCTTCGGCTGTATACTCACTGGGGTAACTTTAACTACTGGACTTGATTGACTTACATTACCAACCATTCAGTCCAGGCATTAGATAGCAAAGGGTTCTAAAATACGCACTAAATGAAGGACGGCAAACGAATCGTTATTTGATTCGTGGTTCTAAGATGACGAAAGGTCCATCCTTTGCCCGAAAGATGTCGCTATTGTGCATGAGTATTAATTTGTATTTCACTGTACAGTTAAACACATTTATCATCAAAGAATTTCAACCATTTCACATGCAAAAATATGTCAATCATCCACGTTGACACTACCTTGCTGAAGCGTCCTTAGTTTTCCCATCAGCTGTTCAATTTTAGGCTCCTCCATGTTTCCACCTCCTGTGCCACACAGAGATGTGAACTCAAACAAAAAACATGTAAAGTTACCTGCTTCATGCAACTTGAAACCGTGTTTACCTCCTTGCAGCGGTGTAACAATGTCCTCAATGTTGAAACCTGTTGCAAAAATAAAAAGAAACGTTGAGGGTAAAGTTTGCATTTTCATCATCTCTGATGATTTGCTAGGCCAGCTAGCTAGCTAACATTACGTTTTTTTCCTCCGGCCGCTCTGATCAGCTAGTTAGTAGTGGGTAAATGAACTTATGTAAAACATTTATGTAAAACGGATATATCCGATCTTAGTTGTGATTGTGTGAGTGAAGTTGGAAGCCTTGTGAAATACCTGATCAATTTACATATTACTATAACTGAAATCCCCACTCACAGGCGGCTCAGCAACAACATTCACTGGCTTGAGATGCCTCTTAAGTTAGCTGGTCTGAAATCACTGTAAAGCACGGTGACTTATTGCTTAAATGTATAACGTCTAACCTGAAGAGACGTTCATGTTTATCCAGCTTTAGCAGTCTTTTTCTGAGAAGGTTAAGTTTATCCAGAAGGGTGATGTCTGCAGTCCCGAAACTTTGGAGGACAGGTGCAGGAGGACCGCCGATTGTTGATGGTTGGCGCGAAAAGCAGCAATTTTACACGTGCACCAAACTAGATGCAAGACCAATGCCCTAAAGCGAAATGCAGTTTCCAGGGCTTGGCTGACTGCCAGCTATCCTGGTAATATTTTTTTTAATATTGCTTAAATTGATTAATTTATTAAAGTATAGCCAGTAACAATGCCAACCACTTCAATCAATTCAATTCCTACAACTGCTTGTCTGCATATGTTTTATGAACTGTGATTAATTTCCCTGCTAGACACAGCTGTAGGCTTTATTTTATCTGACAGTCAAAGAGAAGAGAGGCAGTTTTCTAAATAAAAATGTCCTCATTTAGTTGACAACACAGCACAATAGGGGTGGGGTGCAGTAGGAATAAGTAATGAATGATGCTCTTGTTGCTGACTACAAATGAAATGCAGCTTTGCTTTGATTTTATTTAATCTCGTAACTGTCACTACTATGTTCCTATCATGATTCCTATTATGTTAGAGTACATCCACTATGATTATATGCCACAGACATGTAATCATCATGCCCCAACCCCACCTGGGAACTAGGAATTTACCAGAAATATTTCTCCAGAGTGGGATATTACACTTCCCTTATGTTGTACACAATTTGCTATATCAAACGGCTGAGAAAAATGAATGAACACAGGAGGAATGACACCTTTCCATTATCTCTTTTAATGAAAAGCGAACAGCAGTGTAGAGGAATGCAATTCCAGTTTGAATTAATGCAAATATACAGTGCAAACAGACCTACAAAGCCTCAAATTACTTTACCTATACACATCAAACCACTAAGGAGTTGTATATACACTTACACATTAGTTAGATACAAACACAAGAGTTAAAAAAAAAAGTGTAACAGGGCCGCCAAAACAATACTTTACAACACTGTGTCTCTCAGAAACAGAAACACCTAGTGTGCAGTGTGCGTTGTCGGCACATGCAAATGTGAGGAGAGGGTCATGCAACAGGTGAAAAATGCAAACAGAACTCACAGATTAAAAGATGTCTTAATATACATGTTCAATATACCATTCATGTTGTGAGTAAGGTAGAATTATTTGTCAAGTACATATTGATTCCTTTTCCCTAGATCACTTTTGTGGAGCCAGAGTGTAACCAGTGTCTCATGTTCTCACTATGAGCTTCAGTAATAATTTCTTTGAAACTTTGCATTTTGCTATTTCAGGTACTGACATGCTAACCCTTCAAGGTTGAAAACAGACCTCAGAGAAACAGCAGCAAACATCTCTAGCATCAGCTGTCTATGGAGACCCTCTCTTCAAAATGGAGTGTTCAATTTCCTAGCTTATACTAACTTCAAAGCAATCCTGTAATCTACAGCAAGTTCAATAAATAGATGTATTAATTATTCCTACCATGTCCTTCAAGCCCAGTGTCCATCTACTTCATATTATTCTTTTAAAAATCAGAAGCAACTAGTGTTACCTGGATCAGCTTGGTATAAAAGTGGGCAGAAATTCCAGTACTTCAATATTTCACATTAGTTATAATTTTTAAAAAAATTAAATAAAGTACAGCACTAAATTTCACTTTACATAAAAGACCAGACAAAAAGGAATTAATGAAGAAAAGAGGAAAGGAAAAATAAAAAACAAAGCGGCTAAGGGAATTGTTAGTTTCAGCTTTGGAATCATACAAAATCATTTCAGAACAACATTTTTTCTTTCTTTTGAAAAGATATCCAGTAAGAATATATAGAGAGACTATATATATACTGTATATATTCATGTGTATATTTGTGTATGGTCATATATATACTTCATTCTTTATATGTCATTGAAAGAGTTTTGGTAACTGTACTGGGTTAGCTAATTTCTGATGTCAGAGCGCACATTTCCCCATCAAGCACCCCATCCGTACGACTCGCTCCAGCATGCCTAGAGATCAGAGGTGAGGGACATTAGCATCATACACAGTAATACACTGAACTATTTACAGCTACGTAACAAGCAGGCTAGGAGAGGTATTCCTCTGGTGCTTCTAGAGAATCGTACGACATCTTTAGTTGTGTTTCCAATGTTGCCATGCAGTTACTTTACACTGGCAGACTGAAAAGGGAGGGAGGAAAGTCGGGTGAACAGATATATTGAAGGAAAGGGTGTTTCTAGCATTAGCTTCTTCTCTTCAGGCAAAGCTGGTTTGCATCACAGCACTGCACTCAATATTTAAAGTGCCACCGATGCCCTCCCCGCTCTTTTTCTGTTCAATCTCTCTGCAGCAAGGCAAGGCAGAGTGCCAAGCATACATAGGATAGGATGTTCTTCTATACGTGTTAAGCCAAACTGGAAGTTGGTGGACAGGTACTGTAGACAGTCATCTGTGTTAGTAGAAGCAGAGGACAGTTAGAGCAAGCAGAGTGGTCAGAGTGGAGGAAGAAGAAAAAGACTGATCACAATGGTCTGCCATTAACGGCAAGATTTTCATTAAATAAATAAATTAAAGAGTGCCCCTCTCAGCTGCATATTATGACAGGCCGCAACTCCTCTACAGCCCAATCTACCTGCTTCAAAACAAAAGAAGAGTGTGTGTGTAAGAGAGTATTGAGAGAGTGTGAGGGAAAAACAAAACGTGAGGAAAAAGTTAAAAGGAATCAAAAAGAGAGAGGGCATTTTAGCATCATTCCACAATGAGGGGAAGCATTTTCCATCTCTCCCTCCTGTTTCCTTTAGGGGGCGCCCTCATTCGCGGGAGCGTCCCACAATAGCCAGGATGTAGAGGAAGATGTTGATGATGTCAGTGTAGAGGTTGAGGGCAGCGAAAATGTATTCCTCTGGACTCAGGGCCAGCTTCTTGTTGCCCAGGAGAAGCTGGGTGTCTACAGCCAAAAACTGTGGAGATGAAACAAGGATGGAATTAGTCATTTTCTACACACAGTATCTAAGCTGAGTGAGGTGGTTGACGCTGTCAGATGCAGTGGGAACACCCATCAAAAGTAAGATCCACAAATATATCCATCTGACATAAACTGAGGCCATGATACACAGGCAACATAGATTGGCCATGTCGCTTATACCTTTAACCAGCAGTATTGTTTTCATTTTCATTATGCTTTTCTTCCTTACAGCTGAATATGCAATCTACTAAGTATGTAATCAACATGTTCATATAACGGGATGAGATCAATTTCCAGTCCTGCTCAAGGTAATACTGTCATCTAATGGCGCTTTTCCACTGCATGGTACCGGCTTGACTCGACTCTACTCGCCTTTTTTGGTTTTCCACTGGCCAAGTACCAGGTACCATATTACGTAGTACCTGGTACTTTTTTTCGTAGCACCTCCGTCGAGGTTCCAAGCGAGCTGAGGCGATACCAAAAAGTGACGTAAAAACACTGCAGACCACTGATTGGTCAGATCGTCATCGCGACACAGGACGTATATGCTAACGTTAGCTACCAGGCTAGCTTACCCTCTTGCGTCGCCTTGAGCAGCCAGAGAGCAGTCTGCTGTCTCGCTGCCTTCAGCCTCTTCTGAAATAAAAATCTGTCTCTCTGCTGTGACTTAACAGCCACATACCGAGAATCAAGAACACCATCGCTTCGATATCCTCCATTGTAGTTGTGTGTCGCGTTTCATGCAGCGTTGCAGCGTCGCTATGACGACCAGTTTGGGGGGTGGGGCACATTGAGGGGGTACTATTTGCAGTGGAAAACCAAAGTGGTACTACCAAAAGCGAGTAGAGTCGAGGCAAGTTGAGCCGGTACTATGCAGTGGAAAAGCGGCATAAGTTTCCTATGTGTTATGGCCCTTAGGCTGTGAGACAACATGAAGGCCAGACTGAATAGTTCCACACATTTGTAACATTACTCAGATGTTTTCTTTCCTTTTCCTCTCACTCTTATCACTCAACACCCATCTTCTCCAACTATTATATCCATGTCTTTCGACACACTCGAGTTTATTCAAGGCCAGTGGAGCAGTTTCTCCAGCCATGCACCAAAAGTTGTTCTTTACTCATCAACTACTCCATATCACTTTTTCTCCTTCTTTGTTCAGATGTTCATCTAGGTGACCTCTAGTCTTCATGGGGTCGCCTCCCTCTTCTCTTCTGTTGGCCCAAAACTCTGTTTTTTCCAGCCATTTGTCTCACATAATCGTAATAGTTTTTTGACAACTGTGTCGCCCCCGAGTTTGGCTCTCATAATGCACGGTCATACATTCAGTTAGATCATGATCACAAGGTTAGTTTTCCACTTTCCTTTAGCTAAGCACGAATCGTTTTCCTACCCTGTTTGTGGGGAAGATTGGCTCTTAACATTCTGCAGATGAAATTATCCCTTATTGAGCAGACTGGGGCTCTCAGAGAGGTGGAAAACCCTCTGTATGCCAGTGGTGATGACTGTCTGCTCTAGGCTCCAGACTATTGGACGCCATTACCACACAAATCTCAAATGACCCAATTGGGGAATTAACTTATATACAAGGTATCCAGTCCTTTATAGGTTTAAACCTTTAATGACATGATGTAGTCATGCTCAAGTAATAAAATGATCATGTGATCACTACTGTCGCGTTGCGTTGACGTTTTCAACACAATAACTAAAAACCGAAGACAAGCAAGAGCCACTGAAATCCTTGATAGGAAAAGGGCTGCAATTTTTTTTAAAGAAAACCACGTATGAGTATGAAACTTACGCAGGTGAAGAGGAGGGCCCCCAGTGAGGCATAGACGATGTGCAGGATCCTGTGGCGGATGAAGATGCAGAGGATGGAGAACAGCAGCAGCACGATCAGGCACACGAACAGCACGCCCCGACAGGAAGTGAAGTCATACTTGCTCTGCAGTGGGGAAGATTAGATTGAGACACAAAATGAGAATTAGAGAAAGAGACTAAGGAGAGTGAAGAGAGAGACGTGTGGGGAAATACGAGCTGAGATAGCGGCGCTAGACATGCTACTAGGGATGCACATTTTCCCAAAAAATCTTGATTGATTTGCACTGTTAGTTAACGATCTAATATTGATGTTTGTTGTTGTGGTTAACCATTACGGTTAATCAACGTGATACATAACAAACAATGAATCGATCATCGATTTATGTTGGACATCCCTACATGCTACTCTTTAGGACTTCTGTGAATGAAAGTGAAAGACACTCTTGATAATTCATAACCTACTCAGAGCTTATGGTTTGAATATTTCATGCTTCAAACTATGAGGGACTGGGAGGAGCAAGTCGACGTGTGAAATTACTCAGAGGGAATTGTGTTCATTTTTGTTTCCCCAATACTAACAGCTAGAGAGAAAGAAAGAACTGGTGGAAGGTGTTTGTGTGTGTGTGGACATTTGCATACACTTATTAACGTGGCTGTACAACATGTTTATGCGTGCTGACCTGTAGTGAGAAGAGGACAACAGTGAAGCAGACGACGGCGGTGATGCCCACAGCCATGATGACAGTCTCTGTGTCGTAGAAGCTGGCAATCATGCCCACCATGTAGGACAGGCTGAGGGTCAGGATGGACTGTGAGACAGAAAACACACGTTGACGTCACTGACGACGCACATATCTTAGATTCAAGTGACAATTTTAAGTTGCTCTTTGTAAGTATGCACGCCTTATTACCTTTGAAGAGTTTCAAGGGATAGTTCACTCAATTTTTTAAATCCCATATTTGCTGTTAAACTCAAGTAACTCAAGTAATGTTCAATTTTGTGTAGTCTGTAGAGTCTCTATACATTTTCTTAGCAAACTGAACAAAAAAGGGTCTTCACTGCTTTTAAAAAAAATAAATTATTTGGTGTTAGGGGCAAGTTCTTACCAATGCAACCAAGTTCCAGGGGTGCTTGCGGCGGAAATCTCCGCAGCAGCTGAGAACGATGAGAGACACAAAGAAAACTGCATAGGACACATAGTATGTCCAGGGATTACGGCGCACAAAGTACTTGGCATCATCAACGAAGGTGAAGACGGCAACGAAGGAGAAGGTGACCAGCAGCTGCACTGTGAGAACCATGAAGACCTGGTGAGGAAGAGGGAACAAGAGAATTTTTAGAGAAGAAAAAAAGATATATTCATTATATAGGTATTGTGTTATTCCATGTTAGTTTGTGTAATATTATAGCTTTCTTATATATGCTATGCTTCTTTATCATCGATATTAAACAGTAAGAGAGCGTCCTGCATTATGGCTGGTGCGTGTGTGTTTTGGGGGGTAAACGAGTGTTTATCTCCCAACCTTTCTGATGAAAGCTTGTCGGATAGTCTTGTCCTCAAAGCCAGAGTTGGTGAACTCCTCGTTGTCGTAGTAAGATGGAGGCCCATCACCATGGTAACCAGGGCTGCCCATAGGTGCTGGAGAACAACAACAGGAAGACAACAAAGTGTCAAAATAAACAGCATGTGGCAACAACTAGGCTAAACAAATGGATAAGTGTCTGGGGTGTTTTCAGCACACTGACTGAAGCATTGATAATCTTATTGATTGCCCAGTCATGCGTGTTGCAGTCTATGTAGCCAGCAATGGTTTTTATTTCTGATCTTATGAGAGACTGAATAGACAAACTGCAACAGCTTTTCTCTGGGCAATTATATGCTTTTAGTGTAGAAACCCAACTAGAGAGAAAATTCCATTCACCAGTGCCTTTCACATGGAAAATTGAGACGGCTTTATGGAACAGAGTGGGTGACTTTGTAACAGCAATAAAGTATACCTGGCCTTAGCTAGGCACACTGGTTTTAGTCAATTTGGGCTAGTAAATCATCAAATAGAGTCCATGATGTCTTTGCTTTCATTATAAAAAGTATGCAAATGTAGAGTATAGATCTCTATCTGGCTGTCACCATTCATTGCCCTTAGCCTTGTGACACTTTCAAATGTGTAATATGAGAGATATTTTAATCATTGATAAGTCCTGTGTGAAGAAAGATTACCGAAAAAGGCCCATTTTGTAAATGTCCCAAAGGCTTACTTCTATCAGTCTCAAACTCTGTGTCAAACCACTCACCAGTGGGGTCTCCAGGAAAGCCTTGCTGTGGGGGCCCCTGCTGGTACGGCCCCTGAGGATAGGGTCCCTGTGGGTAGGGCATCTGAGGGTAAGGCATCTGGGGGAAGGGAGCTGGACCAAACCCTGGGCCAGCCTGCGGGTAGCCCGGCTGCCCGTAGCCAGCTGCTGGTGGGTAAGGTCCCCCAGGGGCCTGGCTGTAGTTGGGAGGGGGCACGCCGAAACCTGGCTGAGGGGGTCCATAGACGTTGTTATGGAGTGGGTTGTTCTCACCCATAACAGGGTAGCCACTCTTGTCCTGGGACATGGTGTGGAGGAAGGCTCACTGTACTCCTAGAACAATCTATGGAACACAGAGAAGTAGAAGGATAATTAGTTTGGTTAAAAAAAATCCACATCCACCACATACAACATGTATGAAATTTTCACACAGAGGATGCTTCTAATGACCTCTACCTCAACTTCAACATCTTAGCACAGTTATGGTAAAATGTTGAGAAATATCAATGATTACCCCCTTTACCACATCTCAGACGTCCCACAAGAAAGCAGAACAAAAGGAAAGTTTGTTTATTTACAAGAAAATCACAGAATTACCTTTCCAGGGGCTTTAAGACATACGTTAAGTAATGACACTACACCATCTTGGCCAAACTGGCAAAGACACAAACACTGCATCTGCCTGATTAAAAACGTGAAAAGCAATCAAACAATGCAGCAAAGAGGAAGAGAAGGAAGAGAGATGAAGCAGAGTTACAGTAGTCTGCCTTCCTGTTTAGGAACTATATTCATTTTCGAATTACCATTGATGCCGTTTTACCTTTCTCTTTTGTATATGGATTCTGCTCACAGAGTTGCCATTTACTCACTCCATAACAGACAGAAACAAAACAGATTGGTCTTAATGAGGTCTCAGTGGATCTTAGTATGATGGCGTTATATTAGGATTTAAACCTATCCAGTGTTGCTTTCAGTGGAAAGCAGCAGGCATAAGCAAGGGTCCTAATGTAGGAAAATAGGCCACAGGGTTGGGAATCACTATAAACACTGCTAAGACACTTGTGTCACACTGCTCTGAGGAGAGGGAGGGGGAATAGGGGAGGAGCAATTGACTGTCATCACTGACTATCCAGAGAAATCAAAACACCTCCCCACAGCCAATGGCTGCTTAGGAGAGACTGATCTAGAACCCAGCGGATTTAGGCAGCGAGTTGAAAGGGGGGCAAGAGACAGGACAGCAAACGTGTCATTGGCAGAAACTGCAGTCCCTGGAAAGAGCTGACTGCTGTTTCAATTAAGGAACCGCAATCCAAAACAAAGGAAAAAAATAACGGCTCAAAAAAAGAGCAAGCTATCATCCCACTTACACTCTCCAAACACCCAGGCCTGCATAATTGATAACACAAAATATGATTTTGTAGTTCAAGTATTAGGCCAGCTAATGGGAAATCATGAATGTGTCCACATAACTCTTATTCTAGCCTTAAACTTCAAGGAGTTACTGTAGGCTGCATCACTATTGCAAACAATTCCAATCATTCACTGAAATCTAGTAACCTCTAACTGAAATGATGAGCGATGGCACAAATCCAAATAATGTTTCGTCTGTTAGATGGCTCGGGACATGATGGTCATATTGAAACAATGTTGTTTTCCCTGCATGATCTCTTTACTGTAGGAAGAGTGGTGACTTGTGAATTAAACTGAACGGTGTGAGGACACTATGGTCGCACGTACACACATACTCAGAGAAAACGTGAAGGAGGGAGGGAGGGTGGGATGGAGAGAGAGAGATGAGAGGAGACAGAAACACTGTCCACACCAGTTTCCACAAAACTGTTTTTTTCTAGAAGCTTTAGTCTACCAGTGCTGACAGCGTTGCCATGGACGCAGGTGGTGCCTTGGTAACTGAATGCATTATTAATCTGCTTCGCTTCAGTAGGAGACTTGAGACATTGGCCACTACTGCAGTGTCCCTCCCCCTACCAGGCCCCCACACAAACACACCTCCCCCTAGTCAACAGGTTTCCGTGCCATCTCTATTGCACTATATGATGCTAATGCAAGCGTCTAAATGCAGGATACAGAGCTGTGCACTTGAAAAGAGAGATCACACTGTAAGTCCAATTTAGAAGGTTGATTTGTGCGTCTGGTAAAGCCCTAAAATCCCCTAGAGGACATCTTCTGCTGAGGAGGGGAGCCAAAACCATTTCCCCTAATTGCTGACTTCAAAGGAAGAGCTGGACTAGGCAGCAGATTAGGTTTAAAGTGGTGTAGGCCAGTTCTATGTAAACTACAGTCACCGTATCTGTGTATAAAGGTGCATGCACATATACAAACACTTGCATACACACACACACACATCCTCAGTCCTAATCCTGTCTGTTCACACCGTCAATCAGATGAGTACAGAGAAAGTAGGCATTGAGAGGCAGATCACATCACTACAGCATCAGGCTCACAGTTTCTCTCTCCACAGCCATCTCTCTTTTCCTCTCTTTCCAGGCCACACTGAATAACGGAGAGCATTATGCAACAACGCTCCATTTCCCCATGGCAAACAAATCCAGAGCGTGTCCTCCTGATCCCTGTCTGTCCGTCACTAGGACAGTGCAGCGCGAAACTACAACAGGGGAACATGGCCGCTGCTGGCTCTCTGCTTTATAATGACAGTCTCCATTAAGATCATAACAGATTACAATAATTATCTCAGGAGCCAAATCCCGCCCGGCTTTCCGGAAAACAATGGTTGTGTAAGGAGGCATGCTGCACAGGCAGTACAGCAGCAGTTTTGATAAACTCTTTGTATATCCATTTGTCTGTCAGTAAATAGTAAATAGCTGCTCCTTTGATAGTCCCGGTTTAAACAAGGGACCAGCCCTCACTTCATCAGAATGGGCAGTGCCCTCTTCAATAGTTCTGACATAAGGAGACTTTTATTTGCTCATGTCGCACAAGCTGGGACATCTGTGAACTGAACAAACCCAGGGATGTAACTGAATAACTTGAGTCCTCGACGAATCATGTGACAAACTGTCAAAACATATGATCAGCTCAATGTCCAAAGTACCTCAGGACTTCAAAGGATTTGCCATTCATATTTTCTGTAGGTAGTGAAGGTTGTAGATGATTTAGTAAGTCATGCTTAACCTTACTGGCATTACATAGAGAGGGTTCTTACTAGAGAATGAATCTTTTAATCATGTTGTTAGTCTGAGTGTAGCTTTTTATCTCCATATAATATATTACCTACTAGGCTATAATCCTTAGTAACACACCAGACAGTGAGAGAATGGGACACCAGTGCTAGAAATCTGCATAAAATGACAACAGCTAGGTCAATACAGAGAACCGGCTCCTCAAGTATATTGACAAAACAAATGTCCCTTTCCATATTTATCGTAAGATCTAGGTACAAGCCACTGTTCAAACAGTCACTCAAAACAGCAGCTGACTCCCTAATGGATGGAAGTCTGAAGCAAATAATTACCAACCCTGTACAACGTCCTGGCATTATAGACAGCAAAGCTCTGCTGTGATTACAAAAAGTAAAAAGGAGAGAGACACATACTTCAATACTTAAAAAAGTTCCCAGTTTCCAGCCACTCATCTTGCGAGTTCACACCGTCTCTGAAGCAGAAAGAATGATGACGGGGCAGCGGGGGGCAGTCAGTTTGAGGCACTGTTTGTAACAGCTCCACATGTGTTAAGTGGGAGAGTTCAAATCCTCTTAGGAGAGGCGCCCCGGCCCCACGGATAAAGACAGTGCCCCTATCCCTGGCTTCTGCTGATGGCTATCGCTCTGGGAATTAGGCTAAGGGGGGGGATTCACTGGGCTAGCCAGAAAGCCACGTAACACAATTAGGCTAGCACAATAACTCGATGAGTCCATATACAACATGCTGTGTGCATGACTGAACAACAGGGAAGCAGCCACACAAAGCATTGGGGCCTATATGGAAGTCAACTTGCTTAAATATGTAGCCCTACGACCACAGTCTCTTAAACAGGTTATACATGGGGAGGTGTGATATTGCATTAAAGATGACTTAGGTACGGTAGGTACAAAAGGAGAATCCCACATTTTAAAGACTGCTATTTTTGAACACAAAATACTACTCTCCACAAGCTACAAACCAAAAAGCCAAGACTCCAATGAGTGATACCATCAAGATAACAGTATGGAGAGTGAGTTCTTCAGGGGCAGGTGCTCAAATGAAAAAGGGGCATCTACAGTGTCTGGTCTGTGGAATAATTTCTGTGTTTTAGGAGTGCAGCAATGCAGTGTTGTTATATCCCTTTACTTTACTCATCTGTTATATTACTCTTGTCTTTCTATCTCACTGTCCTCTTCTTTATCCCCCCCATCTCTCTGCATTTCTGTCTGCCTGTGCCAAATATTAAATAAAATAAAAATGATCTAACTGATTAATCCTCTATCATAATTCTATAATAGTACAAGCTGAAGACTCTAAACAAAATGTAACAATCTTCATTGGATAGTTTTCATGATAAAGTCACTAAATCTATTTTTTTTTCCTTTCATGATGAATATGAAGTTAAGTTAGCTTGCCCTGCCACTGCCTGACTCCCCAGTCTGCCTCTCTGTTGTCTTGAGTCCCTCTAGCTGCCTTCTGCTTTAGCTCTTTTAGCTCTTTTACTTTCCCCCTTCTTGCTTTCGAGGGCGTCTTACAGCCACTCACTATAATATGTAAATTGAAAAAATAATGTGAGCAAACGAGAGAATGTGGGCATCCACATGTGAGAAGCACAGAGAAAGGGGCAATGCACTGTGTGAACAATCTCATTTGTGTTTTGCATTTGCTCAAATAGTTTTGCTTGTATCGCTACAATTTAGTAACTTTTCGGAAAAAGCCTATAATAAAATAATACATTTACATTGGAAGGGGCATTCTGTTCAATTAAGGGAAAAGGGTTAGGGTTAGTTAACCCAGCCGCCCCCCCCCCCCCCCCCCCCCCGCACGTGCCTGCTCAGCGATGCTCGACATCAGTTGACGCCCACAGAGAATGAGGGATTCAGGGGAAAGTAGTCCTTACTTGTTCATGCATGCCAACTTAACCATCTTCGGACAAAGACAATATATGTTTGTATAATTGATACTATTGTTTACTATTTACTATTTGTGAGAAATGTACATTTAGTTTGAAAACCACAAGATGTTTCAAGTGTCTGTGTTTTCAATGTCCAAGGATAAGATTTTGAGTCCTATGATGAAACTGTGTCATCTGGACCACCTGGTAGATAAACCTACAGTGTGTTGCTGTCACTTGAGGCTTCAGCCTGTCTGCCAGCCTATGCAGCAGTCTGGCAGGATACCATCATCATGACACGCCGTGTCAGCAGCAACTCTAGCTATGTCAAACCTGCAGACGTCTCCCCTTGTGACAGATGGCTGCACCACAAAGCACCTTAGCTGGGTTAGCCTAGCCATAGCTCATCATAGGCACAGAGCACAACATAGTAGTGTCACTTTAAACAACAGACTAAATCTTTCTTTAGAATGCGTAAACAGTTGCCCAGCAATTTTAGGATGTGGTGTTGGTAGGCTGGTTCAGCTTTATTGTTCCTGTCTGGTCAATAGCCCACTGTTCTTTAAAAATCCAAATCTGATCAAAACAACACTGAACTGTAAGTAAAAAAGACTTATGCAAGACACTCAATTTCCTCCTCTCCAATTCTCCATCCTTTGGCTGTTCCTCTGATAGCAAAATGGAATGAACCCATAAAAACCCGGAGTGGGATGAGGCAGTTATTTCCATGGCTGCAATAGAGATTCAGTAATCCTGGACTAGGTTCAAGTCTGTCACACAGATGGATGGTAGCACAACGGCAGAAACATCCAATACCCTAGCTTAATAGAATTCTCCTCACCTCACACCTCCTTTTCATGATTACCCACATGCTATGGTAATATTCTAACCCTACAAAATTAATCAAACGTTGGACATTCAAAATCTGTCACTCTCCACATCAAGAATCTACAAGCCAGGGAGTTACAGGCAAGCCAACTTGTAAATTGCATTACAAGGAAAGCAAACTCATTCGTTCCACACTGTATCGGCTATGTCCTGCTAACAAGATGTCTGAGGAAATGAGAGGGGCAGTTTGTCAGAGTTAGTGGACATGTGCTTTCATCATCATGCTTCTATTCCTTCAGCCTCGGTCAACAAAGGCCAGCCAGGCTAAATAAGTAGCCAGGCTCAACCATTAACACAAGCAGACCATAAATGAAAGCTGTTTATTTGAGAGTTTATCAATAAAAAATAGCATCCAGACCATAATAGCAATAGTATTTGTTTTGGCTTATCGAGAAAGTATGCGTTTGGTTTGTCATGACACAGGAATATAATGCTGAGACAAAGTGGCCTACATAACATAACGCCTCTGCTGCACATACATTTACACTATATTTCAACTCATCTCTGCCAAAAGTCACATAAATGATTGGTAACAAGTCCAACTAACTCTTGTGTGGAAACAAACTGCATGATCAGATATTCTACAGTTGAAAGACACCTCTGCATACCCAGTACAGGTTTCCATGAGGTGTAGGTAATGTATTACAACACACTGACCTAGCTACAAGGGAGACTTAAGTAACAACAGAATTACGACTTCACTCGACAGGCCATGAGTGACAGCAACCAAAGCAGAATGATCAAACCACTGTAAACACTATGCCTCGTTTTCATCTTACACCTGCAGCACGCGCATGTCCGTCTAGGCCTCACTAGACCCGTTATATGCGACATCCGAATTAAAACACTTACATCTGACAAACAATTGTTCATCGCAAAATAGCCACACAATCGCACACCATCGGAACAGTCGATTGTGGATAAACTGTCAATAAGGACACAATTAATATGCAAGATCACAAGCTAGCAAAGATTAATCCATTCATGATTTTATCTGAAGGAGGACCACACGCCGCGCCCCCTCGGGTTTACAATGCTAGGCTAGCTTGTCGTCGTTGACATATCGGCAGATAATGTAGTATGACCAAGGCATCAACGCTTGCCAGCTCATTCTAATATCAAAATACATGTGCACGTAATTGATCTAGTTGGCTAAATGTTTCCCGTTTGGTTTATGTCATCGGTTCTATCAATATATCCTTAGTTAGCTTGCTGAATAGCTTGTATTGCAGTCCTCAACAAGAAGGATGCTGGACGTTGCTAACCAGCAGCGTGCAGGCTCGCTGGCAGTGCTAGCGTCGCAAACAAAGCTTGTTGTTTTATAACGACTAATTTCATATATTAAAATAACACCCATATTCTCATATTCCTGTTTGCATCCTTACCGTTTCCGTTATATCGTTGTGGCGTGTCTGGAGTGGTGTGTTTGTTTAAAAATAGCTGCCGACACAAGCCTTCTTTTCGGATACCTCCTCCTTTGCCTCTGGTCTGAAATCGGTCGGACTCGACAAGTGGGTCGAAAACCGCTGACGTCACCTCACGATGTTGTCACGTGGTGTGTGGGAATCTCCATTAAGGCAAAAATGACCGATAGCGCTCAACTGGTGTCACAATGACGCAGTGTTTTCCATAACATGTCGTTGCGATATTTTCGATAAAAATGTTAGCTAAACAATTAAAAATAAATGAAACCCAAGATTTAGAAGCAAAATATTGGCCAATATTTGTTATGTTGTATTTATAAAAGTTGTATTTACATGGAATATGCTTTCTCATTGCATAAATTCAACAATACCAACAACAACTTTACACCTATTCTGTGCTCTGTTAAAGCTCACTGGCTTAAGCCATAAAAAGTTTTACTATGTAGGTCACTATTTTAGGGTTTGTGGTTTCAAAATATAAGTCATTAGTTTACAATGCAAAATACAACTGAGGGTAAAATATGTTGAAAAACTGCACACCAGTTTTGCATGTTATGTATTTCTGATAAAATTTGATAAAGGTGATATGACGTCACATTACAAATATGCATTCACTGTCACAGACAGTGGATGTAATTCCATGTCTCCATGGGTACAATCTACAGTATACAAGAGAAGGTCTCTTTCAGCTTGCCAGATGCCGGACATCCTAGTTGAAGGCAAAGTTTGTAGTGGGTAGGGGCCAGTTCAAACACAAGCAAAACCCACTATCTACCCCAGGAGTTTATTAGTTGTAAGGGCGGCTCCGCAGCAGATTGTCCAATTCAGTCTTGTTTATGGTGCCATAGGCCTGGGAGTAGCTGCCCAGTTTGGCTCGAGGGTCGCCCGCAGCAGCCACATTAGAGTTACTCTGAAAGACTTTCTTGCTGAAGCGGGGTGGGGGCCGTGCCTCACGAGCCTGAGAGTGGGAGCGCTGGTTCTGGATGGGAAGAGAAAGTGAAGTATAAGTAAGATAAAAACCCTCAAATAGAAAATCAAAGATCATATGCAAAAGAGATCTTGACAGAATTTGCACACTAAGCTTAAAGCAGCACACTGCAAACATGATGAGACGTGCCATGACTGTCATTACATCTTAGTAATCACAACCACCAAGCTTTAAAACATAGTTGCTCTTCAATCTATTTCCCTTAGCATGTGAATGACCTATAGTTGCATGCTGGCTTTGGTACGTAGAGTACATGTCACGGGGGTGCAGTAGACTGACCAGACGTGCAGAGGTGACACATATCCCCGAGGACACAGATGGCTCGTCCCTGCGGATCAGCGGGTTGTTCTGGGCTTGGGTTAGGGTCAAGGAGAAGGAGCGGGTATGGGCCACAGGGGCCGACCGGCCGCGCTGTAAGATCTGCTCCATGGACTAGCGGGGGGAGAGTATAGCATAGGCAGGAGAAAATGTCAGTAGCCGAAAACAAAAAGGAGGAGTGAGCAAAACACACAGATAAAATAAGTGGATGGGAGAAAGGGTGGGAAAGGACACAAACCAAGATTACATCACAGCAAGAGAGATAACAAAACAGCTGAATAGGGAATGCGCATGTTGATTGATCTCTGCTGCTTACTATATTGGCATTGGCGCCCTCTGTTGGTGATGTAGTGACATCTTCATTACTTGTCTGTCGAACTAGTTTCCTGCTCGCTGCACCGGATTGGTAGTAATGAGGAGGGCCGCCTGGACTCCTGACAAAGCCATCTGAATGACGAAGAGGAGAGTTTCAGGAGAGAGTTACAGGAGAGAGTTCATGTTTCCACATGATGGAGTGTGTGTGCATGTGTGGGATTTATACAAGAGTGTAAAACATGTGAGATTGCAGTGTGCCGCCAATGTGCAGGCCCCAAACCTATCATACGTGTCAATTGATACATACTTGGGGCGTGTGTGATGGGGTTATATGTGAGCCTCCCCATGCTAACTGATGGGCTCGTCTTCTCCACAGCCGGCTGGGTGGAGGATGCATCCACTGGCCCAGGTTTGGTGATGCCTGTATGTAAAGGCAGGTGGTTTGTCTTATCAGTCTTTTCATGCTGTGTTTTCCCCTCATGGTCACCGCTCCCATCTCCATTCACTGCAGCTGGGTCCTTCTCTCCTCTGTCCTTCCCGGTGGGCTTGTCCTTGCCGTTGACACAGTCCCCGTCGTGTGCCGACCCTGACCCGGATCCCGATGACCCAGAGCCAGCTCTCTCGCTCTCCTTCGGCTGGATCAGTCTTGGCATCCTCTGATTAGTTCTCTTCTCCAGCATCATCTTATTTGCAGGTAAGGAAGCGGAAAACATAACAGGTTTAATAAAATCTGTCATGATAGTTTTATGATAAAAAAGAGATTTATCAGGCTATTAAAATAATCACATCTTTACACAAACACATGCTTCGTTCCATAATAACTAGAGTTTTAATGTGCTACGCTTGTATGTGTCCTGTTGTGTAAAATTCAATTTTCTCATGTTGCATTTTAAACATTTATGACTTGTTTGTACCTCATAAAGTTTGTTGCGGTATTGAACCACAGATAATTGCACATCATCATCCACTGGCAGCACTACATCGTAGTTAAGAGCTGGCTCCTTGGCTGGGTTATGGAACCTCCAGGGACAGAAAACAGTTACGGTTACAACATGGCACTTCATGGTTGGCAGGACAACAGTAACAAAATGACACAGACATTGATCTCACTGATCTAATCCTAACACATGCAGTGTAACATAATAACTAAATGTACTGAACGTCCACATAAGGAAAGCAAAGAGAAGAGAATAATGTTGCCCCATGTTTAGTCAACACACAGTAGACTACAATCCAAGTCTGATGTGGGTTTTTATTCAGTCTTAAATATAGCTACTGTGAATATGGGTTGGCCACAGCAAGGAAGCCATGAATCAATACTGGATCTGTTCTGCTCTCCCTCTTAGTACCTGGCTACATATGGGTGTTGGAGGGCTTGCTCAGCAGTCAGCCTCTTGTCTGGGTTGAAAACCAGCAAGCGTCTCAGCAGGTCCAGAGCATCAGCAGGCACAGATGGCTGGAGAAGATCCTCCAAAGGCACCTGGGGTCTGGAGAAGGAAGGACAGCGAGATGGAAAGAGGAAGGAGTAGAGAAAAAGAGTCACAGGGGAACATGGGGGCGTAGAAATGAGATTTGATAGAAAATAACAGTAAAGCAATGAGGTCAAAGTCATGGTTTCTACAACTAAATTAGATAGACCATCATCATGATGCTTTTTATTGACTAAAAAGACTTCTTGATATGATGGCTATTGACAGATTTAGAGATTTACAGATGTTTGCAGTTTACAGACTTACACATTTAAAGATCAGTGGAAAGATCATAAACTCAAGATGTGCGTTGTTGGGTATTCAGATTATCAGATTTACAGATCATATTTGCACAGAATGCAAATGTGCATTGGTGACACAGACTGTGTACAGTAGGATTTTTACAACACAATAAAAAATATAAAAAAAAAGACTATACTCTTTCTTACTTCAGCAACATTCTCTGAATGACAGAGGCACCATATTCAGACTTGATGGAGAGAATGTCTGAAAATGAAATTGCATTTCATTAGATCGCAGTGCTGAATGCTCTCCTTCACTAACAGTGAAGTGTTATGGATTTGACTGAATTATACATGATGGTTGTTAGTCACCGTCTGGGCTGGGGTGTGGTATGGCACTCATGATCTTCTCTATTTGGTTGATGGTGGATGTCCCGGGGAACAGGGCTTTTCCCAGCAGCATCTCTCCTAGGATACAGCCAATGCTCCACATGTCCACTCCCTTGGTGTACCTTGGGAGAAGTTTAGGGGCTTTTACAGCGCTGTCCACTCATAACTGATATGCAGGTATACAAATGAGAATTCTGCTTATAGTCCTCTTACATATATCAAGATAGGTCAACCTGTGAGCCTTGATTAAAAATGCTGCTAAAAATGTTACTTTCCATATTATTGAACTGTTGTAAAAGATGAGCAAAAGCAGAATTTCAAGAAGACATGGGACAGATATTCATACCAGATGCTTATGGCAGTTATACCTGGTGGATCCCAGCAGGATCTCAGGAGCTCGGTACCACCGTGTCGCCACGTATTCTGTCAGCACTGGGTTCCCAGAATCCTCCTGGATCTGGTAGAGTGATCTGGCCAACCCAAAGTCACACAGCTTGACAAAACAGTCTGTGTCCAAGAGAATGTTGGAGGGCTGTGGGGGACACAGAAGAGAGAAATGTTCTTCACAAGGACAACTGATTTTGATTCATCTATCCTGAGGTCAATTTAAGAGGATATCAGGGAGTGTGGGGCCAAGCTTGATCAAGGTACTAAAACACAAGTACAGAGAGAGTAAGAAGAAGAGGCCCAATAGGAGAAAACGCTGCATGCACTAGGGATCAAGCCCTAGTCTGCAGGGTCAAGGGCCATCTTGTGCTGCCATGTCATTGCTGCTTGGCCAAACTCCAATACTGCAGACTTGCAAAAGTGCCACTGAGTGTGCTTCTATGCACATAGCATTTTGGACAAAATACATGAATAAATGCAACATTACCATAATTAAAATCACAAAAACAACGATAAATGGGATGTCACAATATCCTAGATAATAAAAGTATATCGCAGGTATCCAATTTGGGTTTCTCTTAATCAGAATAAGAGCTCATCTGGGTTAGTTTAAGTGTGATATGTTTACATGTTTTAACTCAAAAACATGTAAATTTCAAGCAGTTCCACATTGGAGTCCATATATATTCATTATAGTTCCTCAATATTCTCCCTCTGATAACCTCACCGGCATACCTTTTGGTCCCTGTGGATAACGTTTCCTGAGTGCAGGTACTTTGTAGCTTTGAGGAGCTGGTACATGACATAACGCTTATGGATGTCCTTCAATAAGCTGCCTTTCTTTATCACTGCATGCAGGTCAGTATCTGGCACAAAGGAGAATGCAAAAATCAATGATAATATGGCTTCTACAGTAATGTCATCCATAACCACATACACACACACATTAATCCCATCCCCGCAGCGTCCTTCAAATTAAATGCGAGAGAAGAAACAATGGAGCTTGCTGGCACTTGTGGGGGCAGCAGTGAAGGTGTGTGTGTGGGTGTGTGTGTGGGAGCGGGAGTGTGAAAGCCATGTGCTGTAATGCTGGCGTATGGATGTGGACTACACTGCAGAGAGAGAGAGAGGCCAATCTGTGGACTCAGCAGTAAGGCATCACAGGCAGCCAAGAGAAGCAAACCCCCTTCCACACACACACACACACGCTCACACACACCTGCATATACCACAGACTGTAGAAAATAGGCGTACACTGACACACATACACACACACACTTCTGTGCCAAGTAAAACTGCTGAATACCACTGCAGCGTTCATTCTCCGTTGTATTTTATGATTGTCCGTCTGAAATTAGACACAGAGAACAATGTGTGTGGGTGGTGATCTAAGGCAAACTCGTGGGTTTAATATATCAGGCTTCATGTGTGAAAATCGAGATAAAGAGTGTTTGTTCAAGCTATGGATGTGTGCCACAGCTGAGCAGCTATGCATGTCGAGCAGCAGCGTTGCAGCGCTGGGCCTGTGCTTCTGTGAAACTGTGGGACAGCGATTGTATCACGTAAATGTGTGCAAGACTCACCCATATATTCAAAGATGAGGTAAATGTCTTTATCATTCTGTGCTCTGATGACATTTAGAAGCTTGACGATGTTGGCGTGATCTCCAAACTCCTGTATACAGGATAAAGGGTCTTAGTAATGGAAGCCACACATACACAAACAAACACACAGAGAACACACTCCGGCTACACTTTTGACCCATAATAACTGGCTGATATCAAGGTTGTGTATAGGCTACAGTGGGGAAGGTTTTGGAATCGGTTACGTAATGGTCACTGTGTTCGTCTACACTGTAAACCTCATGACTGCAGCGCTGGCGTTTCACTGGAAGACGACAACAGCTGATTAGGAGGCAGTGGCACAGCTGAAGGTCGCATGAATGTGGGTGAGTGTGAGGGAAAGATAAAGAGACGGGCACGTACAACAGAGAGAGAAAGAGGAGGCTATATCACCAGTTTCCAGTCATTTTGATATTGGAAAAAACTGATGCACTGGGGGGAGTCATTTGAATATTTAGCAAAAACACCAAAAACTTACACGTACCTTACCAGACTGTTAGTCACAATGACTTTTTTGACACCTTGTTACCTAATTTTCCATATCATAATATATACCTATTAACAACAAATGCCAAACACTGTACAAAATGTTTTATTTTCTTGTATGTCTATATCAAAATCAAATCAAGGAGCCAAACAAAATCTTTTACTTCCTGGAAAACCATCACAGATTTATAAAACAAACTGCCTTTCTCACCCTAACTGTTACACTTTTGACTGATCCCTTCCTATGTTCCACCTCAATATCCTGTTTCACAGAAATACATCAAATTAAGGAAGTAAAGATGCCGTTTGATTGTGACTTTAAGCAAATTCTCTGCCACAATGGTTACTTAATGTTCTCACCAGGAATGATATGCACCACGAATCATTCTCCATATGTTTTACCATATTAAACATTTAGAGAGTTGTTACCTTACGGCAGAGGGGTCCCCCTTACAGAGTTTTTCCACTGTACAACTTAGTACTGTAGTTCACCTACTGGACTAACTATGGGTATGGTACATTATCATCACTCAGTGGTTTCCCCCCCAGAACACTGAGCAGCTGTGGTCCTGTTTTAATAGGAGTTATGATGACATCACTGCCATCACCCTTTGAAACTGGGCCAGTGCAAAATAAGTTTAGGAACCTTACCAACATGCTTCTGCCCATGCAGCAGTGAACCGTGAGCACAACATAATGGAAAAACATACAGCACTGTGCCAGTATAGGTAGAGCATGATACAGTAATGCAGTGGAAAGACATTAGTAAGATGAGCATGCCGCTATTTCAGTGGAGCTCACGACAGACTGGTGATCATGATGATGATGCAGTCATTTACCCAAACAAACCGGTTTATGACAGGCCTAGTCAGGGAATTTCCTTTAGTTGTTATATGGCCATTATGTAGATCATGAGGGGTTTCATGGTGAAGAATAAACCAGGACCGTAGAGTGAAGAACAGTTTCCTCAGACACAACAATTAAACCAACACCAAGACTGAAATATATACTCTGAATGTACAAAATATCAGGAACATCTTCCTGATATTGAGTTGCAGCCCCTTTTGCAAAATCCACATCTCAGTTGTCACAAAACTTAAAAATCTTTCTCTCACTTGTCTGTGCCTCTACATCTCCTCCTTTGTGATTGGTATAGATTTAATAAGGGAAGTCAATAAGGGATAATGGCTTTTACCTGGATTCACCTCATCAGTGTCCTTCATGAAAAGCAAGTGTCCCTAATGTTTTGTATTTCAAAAGGGATTGAATTAAAGAACAGATGGTGCACTTCTGAGAAGACAGGGAATGAGAGAATGAAGTGGTAGAGGTGTATATGTCCTGTGTAAACTCTGAGATATGGGCATACCAATTTCCTTTTCAAACCCCACAGCACTTATCTATGACTCAACTTGTTTAGTTTCTATTCATAACCTGAGTTAATGACCTAAGCCTGATTTACGGGTCTTATCGTACAGCTCATAATACCTCAGGATTGAGATAAAAAAAAAGAATCTATGCTTGATTTCTATCTCTTTGGTTTGAAGTCTAACATATAGTTGACCTCTGTTTAACTCTTACCTGGAGGAACATGATTTCTCTGAATGTCCGCTGCAAAGAAAACACAAGGGACTGTCAGGTTCTGCAATCCACAAGTAATGTTCAGCAATAAACTTAGCACACAAAAGGCCTTCTGTTCCATTTAATCATTAGCCTAACTCCTCTTTCTATTGAGGCAGGTCAGGCAATTTGTACACAGTGGTTATATATGATCAAAGTTTACAGTCACCACACGCATTACTTCACTGTCACTTAAGAGTCAGATAAGCAAGTACACACCTGGGCATCTGTCCTGTTCCTGAAGGCATCAAAGATCTTCTTCACAGCCACGACTTCACCTGTCTGTCTGTCAACTGCCTTCCATACGATGCCATAGGCCTGAGACAGACAGAATACAGTCATAACACTGTGCTAGCTCTACTTCTCCAGTGTAGGTCCAGGGTAGCGGAGGCAACTTTAGCTGTATTCAATGAAACATCTGTAATGGGTGGTGCCTACTTGATAACCCCAGTGACAGACCCACACTCCCACACTCAGCCCTGTGGCATTTAGATTAGGTGGCTGGTGAATGGTCCTGTAGATTTACGACAGCGCAGCCTGGTGCCCTCTATAGTTATCATTCTTATCATTCCTTTTAAATCTGATTTGGGCTTCTGTGTGAATGCTCAGCGTGGATTATGGGCACAAAGGACTGCAACATCAAATCCTGTGTACTGGTAAATGCTTGGGAAAATAACATTAGATAACTTCAAACAAGTCGTGCATGAAGGAAAAGCATCAACAAAATCAAAATGCAGGATGCGGCAACAAGATAAGAAGTGCAAAAAGAAAGTAAAATAGGTGAAACAGTGAGGTGAGGGGAGAGTGAAGGCCAGGCACAACAGAGACAGCAGTGAGCCAGAGTCACTCTCTGCCACCGGCCCTATCAACTCCCTGCTAAACAAGTACTGAAAAGGGACACTAAGGCCTGTTGTTTACAGGGTTAATACAATGAAGTAGATTTTAAAACAAAACACTGTATATTCCAGAACAATATCATAACTGTACTGTGCTACTGTAAAACCACTTTATGACTTTCTACAGCCAATTAACACAGTGCTGCACCCAGGAGCCTTTGAGCTCCCTCAAAGCATCATTGCACAACATGCTACTAGCCTGCTTCCTTCAGGTGAAACCAGTCAGCTGTAAACAGGTTCAACAGCTGTGTAACATGAGCCGTGGCGTCTCCCTCCCGTTCAGGTGAGGTTAGTGACCCAATATGACGTGTTTACGTGGCAGTCCCAGGTTGCCACCTGGCCACTAATAGTGTCTACACAGCAAAGAAGCAATTTGTGGGTCTCTGTGGACAGTGTATGGAAAGAAATCAAACTATCTTCGGTCCGATGGCTACCATAGAAATATGCTAGTGGAAAGCAAAACAAAAGGTTTGGACTCTGACACTGCAAGGGAAAAAACTGCCTGTCCTCACAGCTCAGCTGGTCTGCAGAGAAAAGGCTTGTCCTGCGAAAGTAAATAAACCTCTTGCTTACAACACTGGTGCTCACTGAGGACCTTAAGTCTGGAGAATTTCAGGAATTTAATTTAAGAATGAAGAAGGTGGGAGCATTTAAAGGAGTGGAAAACATTACTGTACAAGGGTGCAGAAAGTGAAAGTGAATAGGTGTGATTTTGCCTGAACAATACAGCAGGTGAAACAGCAGTGAAACTCTTGTTTGTTATTCATAAAACCTAGAATTGTTTTGTTAATCTGCTTCACGTTGACAGTGAAATACTTTGAGGCCTAACGTTATTAATCAAATTAAGCAAGCAACAAAATGAGTTTTTTTATTCACTCACCCCTTTCCCAAGCCTCCTCTTGATTTCGTATTTCAGAGAAATGTGTTCCTCCACCTCAGAGACGTGTATTCCTTCACCTTTTTTGCTCATTTTTAAGCTCCGTTCATTTGCTCATGCAGAAATGTCACCTTGTCTGATAATTTCTGAAAGAGATCATTAGAATTTGAATATCCTCGATCAAAACAGGTGTAACGGTGTTGCAACAATGACTGAATTATGGTGTTGCGACTGGAGCCAGAACTGCAACATCCTCTATAATTAGGCTACATATGTAACATAGTTGAGTCTGACGATACTCCTAAAGTTGGATATTTCTTATCTGGCAACCCACATGCAACAGCAACTTGAAGTTAAAGAAGCGTCGCGTTGCTTACTGATCAATCAGTGTCGGTCGAGCCGTCGGTTAGTTGTTAAGTTCCATTTTAGTGATTGAAAATTAAACATTACACGCTATCAAAGCAATACAGTGGTTAACTAATGTTATTAAACAGAAGTGGAAGTCAGTGCTCACTGCGAGTTTGGATACTCCCAGCCTGCTGTTGGCTGATGGATTCAGACTGGACGAACAGCGTTTTGTAATTGTTTGTCGTCCTGGAGACGCAACTGGCCTTCTTAAAGCAACAGCAGGCAGGCAGAGGAAAACACAAGGTGGGGTAACTAGGCCTGCTTTGGCCTCCAATAGGTGATCACCATTCAGCAAAACACCTATATAGATACATGCATTATAATTTCAGAAAAATATTAATTTAGGGTTTTTTTTCTCATAAGATTAGATGATATTTTATTGATCCCCGTGGGAACATTAGTTTCGTTGCAGCAGCAGAAGTATGATTCAGTAGGAAAAAAGAAAGCTATAATATAAGCACAGCATAGAATACAAACTAGGCAATAGAAAACCACCCAGTAGAAACGAGAATAGTAAAAATGACAGAACAATAACTGCTGCCACATTTTCAACACTTTGGAGAAAATAAATGTTAAATTTATGCAGTATATAGATATACAAGTAAAAAATAAATCATATTAGATATTATATAAGACCCTGTCCCCATAGACCTTACATAAGGTTGATAGTATATACTAACATGTATGTTATGAATTTCCATCCGTTTTTTTTTCCAACCTAAAAAGGTGCATCTATTCCACAAATAAAAAGGTGAGTTTACCCTCTACTACACCACCACTCCCATTCTGTCACATGTTGATTGTTTCAAATAATTTCCTACATGGACAAATTCCAGGTTATTAACACACTATACAAGAAGTTGGAGGTAGATTTTTCAACTTTATTTCTAAAAAGGTGTTACATGCTTTTATTTAAAATTCAAAACTATTATTTACAATGATAAATCTTAATAAATATGTTCTCCCTAATTGTTGTTGAGGGTTGAAACATATTTAGTAAGCAAAATCAGGAGGGGGTGTGTCCACCTTGCTTTTGCCCACTTAATGTGGCCAAACCCTCACTTCTACAGAAAATCTGAATTATGCATGTTAACTGAAAACTGTGTTAGTGAGAGAAAATGTACACAAATAAAAAGAGAAAAACAAATAATAAACATAAACCATTCTTTCCACCACATTTTCCAATATACTGATTCATTTGAAGAGCAATCAAACGATCTTAAAATCCAGCTGCATATTATTATTAATATCCATTAACTGACAGACATTGTAGATTCAGCCTTTGTCAGCTTCCTTTACTCTACTGACAAACAGTAATATAAGTATACTACAGTGAAAACAAATCTGGTGTGATAGAAAAGAAATGATTACACAGCCAAAAACCAAACATGTAAATTTGACCCTAATATTTTTATGATTTTTGAGCCCCATCAGGTAGTGGGCACATGTTTAGAAAAAAAAAACTATATACGTCTTTCTAATAATATAAAGGCTTTGGCTGACGCAACCTTTCATCTTGTGCAGACTTTGTCCAATATCATTTTGTCATGTTTTTTTTGTTGTTGTTCTGTGACACTAATGTATAAAATTAGACCCTTTTTGATATTACAAAGTCAGAAGTAAACGTTTTTTTCTCAAGGGCGGGGTGGACAGATGATGTAAAAGGTTTTATCACTCAGGTTTGGGTACAAGAGGAGGCCAGTGGAGCATCTCACAGCACAGGAGGAGCCCACTGGGCAAGGCTGCAGGCGGCATGGACAGCTGCTCCGGAGTGGACAATGATGTGCCAGAAACAGTGGATTAAAGAGGGCTGTACAGTTTGAATGGTACAAGACATCAATCTAATGTAGACAGAGGAAAGAAGGGACTGGGGGGATATGAATTAGAATACCTGTCCAGAGACAGATACCACAGATACCACATCCCGAGGAAAAAAGTAGAGTGTTTCATTTTTTTTTTTGGAAACAGGTATTAGAGTCAGAAGTCCAGATAGATGGATAGGTGTACGATGGAGGGATGGTTTAGGAGGAGTGGAGGAAGCGGTTGAAGGCATTGTAGGCCGACTCGAGGTCAAACAGCATCTGGCGCACCTGAGAATCATCCAGCTCGTCTGAGGCAGACATGCCGCTGAGGGTGGTCAACCTGGGGGAAACGATGAGGGGAAAACTGAGAATTACAGCAAAACTCACTCAGTCTACATCCACACGGTTAAGAATCATGGAGCCGAGTCACGATTTGTACAAGAAGACTTTTGACAGACTAGTGTAGGACCAGTGTTGTGCAGGATCAGTAGCCTAACCCTAACCCTAACCCTGAGAAAAGAGTTCTGGTCCAGTGCTGGTCACCAACCTTTACATTGTTGTCAAGGAAACCTGACTGCTTTGTGGTCGTTGTCTAGAGCTGAAGAAGTTCTATACTTGGATCTACATTGTTCTTTTAATTCAATGCCAAGTTATTAGGTGCTTGGGAAGAGCACCTCTGTAAGAGCCGACATCTGTGTGTTAGTTTGTGTGTTTGGAACTTCTTATGCGCACTGCTTAGGGGAATTACTGTATGCACTGTTTAGGTAGTGCAGAACCCCAAGAACCCAGCATAAGGGAAATACAATTTGTGCTCGTACACCAGGTAGTACAGTAGGGGTCAAGCAAGCATCGGCCAACTGGAGACTGGTGTGCTGCACTTACCTTGCGAGGCAGCTGGATTCAGAATCCATCTTGCCAGGCTTCAAGTTATGCATTTGTGGCCGAACCACAGTGATTCAGACCAATCAGCGTCCTATGAGGGCAGCTACGGGCGTGGTTTAGGTGTGATGACAGTGAGAAGCGACTGTTCGTTCACAACAATGGCGGCTCCTAAAGAGGCTAGCGTAGATGCTGCTATAACATCAGTTAATTCTGAACTGGAGAGTAAGTGTGCCCTTTATGCGCAAATTTTCCTTACAAAGACGGCAAGAATCGTCTACCGACATGCTAACTACATAGTTTATTGTTGTCTTTCCTCTTCGGCGCTGTCCTACTACGTCATATGGATTGTTGATCTGATTGGTTGAAGTTAGCCCGTGCTAGACGGGAATAGACAGATGGTTCATCCAATCACCTGCCAAGTATTTTTGAAAGTGCCTGCCCTTTTCCAAACAGTTTCCAAGGATGGCTTCCCAGATGGTTCTGTGTAACAAACCATCTGGCGTGTCAGGTTAGTGCCTCATATCCACAGACCAGGAAGTAGCTTGATGATTTTCTAACTGTAGTGGCAAAGTCGCCGCATGAATTACATATTTTGTTCAGCGATTCTCTTAGTTAAAAAAAACACTGTGCTACCACAGCACCTTGGTGGTAACAGGTGGAGGTTTTTAAGTCAGTGCAGTTTCACTCACTCCCTTCATGCACACCCATCCCACCTGAGCACCTAGAAAGCACTAATACACTTGTTATAATGCAATTACATTCATAAGCAAACACTATAATTAGTGTACTAGTGTTGTTGTGCATGCTATTATGACTCAAGAAATTAAATACATAATAACATCTTGTCTAAGCTTACATAAGGCTTGACAATATAAACACTGTAAACTGGGTGGCCTAGTGCAACTGACCAGAGGCTGACTTTGTCCTTGGCCTCCGAGTCTGGAGGCATGTTGCTCATTCTGTTCATGGTCTCCATCAGCTCTCTCAGGTCTGGTTGGATCTGGTCCAGAGAAAAATGAAAATGTGTATCAAGTTAAGCAGGTTAATTAAGCAACCAGTATGACAAGTTAGCCACTTGGCTGTCACAAACATTTAATACTCGTCCATTTACCTCATCCATGGCCCTGATCTCCAGTCTCAGCTTGTCCATCACAGTGATAAAGAGCTGAAGGTTGGAGGGAAGATGGTAAGTGAGAGACACACGACAATAAGCACGTTCGAAGTATTTTCTTGCTTACACTGTCAGCAACTGGAAATAGAGTTTGATTTCCATTATATCAGATCCATTATATTTCTTTCTGGTGGAGCTAGCTTTTTAAACAGAACAACACTGCGACATGGCAGGCCTTGGCTCTGTTTGAATCAGAGTTGGCAGTGGATGCAGTTGGCAATCTAGTAGCGACTCAAAGCTCTCTATGACTGAGCAGAGGATGAGCCAAATTAAGTGAAATCACTTCGGCCACTTAGTGCTGGAACAGGACATACTAAATCATTCCATCAAAGTACCGCAACAACTTCTATGCTGGCACACGGCCCAAACAAACCCCGCTTTGCATTGACTTAAGTAAAGTGAGTGTTTAATATGATGGTGGGAGAGAGGACGTACAGAAACTATATCTGCAATGCAGCGGTTCAGGTTGCCCTTGTCATCCTTGATGGTGATTGGCCGATCCTCCTTAATCCTCTCCATGGCTAGTGGGCAGTCAAGCTAGGAGACAACATGACAAGAGTGAGCTTAGTGCAAATGTAATAGAGTTAGCTTTGTGTTTCCTCACATTTACTCCACGTTATGTTATGTTATGGTAAATGGTTCTGTTCAATTAACACAGCTAATAAGCTTTAGAGGTTTATTTAGTCATTGTACAAGCACAAGGTAGTAGGTGTAAGTGAAAATTCAAGTGATACCATCATTAACTTTAAAAATGTTCTGTCTTATGCTATTATTTTTACCCTCTCGGGCTATATTAGCTAGCCTCTATGAGGATGTGGCTGAAACACCACAGACACATTAAGTAACATTCAAGATTAAGAATATGTGCATAACTCAATTTGGGCCATATCAAGTCAAATGGCTCATTAGATCATCTGCACTCCAAACCAGGAACTCACTCTGTACTTCCTGCAGAAGTCATCGATGGAGCCCACATCAGAGCCCTGGACCTGTTTGAAAGCAGCCTTATACTGAACCAACAGTCTGGAACAGGAGGCAGTGTACCTGAAACAGACAAGTAGCACAAATTACCAGAGGCATACAAACAAAAACACATGTACCCGCACACACTTCTTTCTCTCAGTCTTTCACACACAAAATACGCAATACACAAAATATAAATTCAGGTATAACTCACTCATTAGGTGTGACACAGTCTTTGATGTAGGCTTTCTCCAGGGCCTGAAGGGTCTTGACTACAGCAAACAACTCTGCCATGTTGTCATACCTTCAGAAACAGGGTTAACAATAAGGAGTTACAGTTGCATTACGACTCCCTGGGTTCCATTGTGTTCATATTAGTCTGGTTGTTGGTGATGTCACTTACTTCTCTCGTTCTCTTGCATTTTTGTATAACTTCACTTCCTGAAAGGGGAGGCATAATTAGTGATAGAAGGCTTGCTAAGACTGACTTAGGTAGAATATTGAATATTAAACCCTTTCCCTGCATACACTGGTATGGATAAATGTACATTTTACATTAAATTTGAAACACCAACATTGACTGATACTTGCCAAACATTTTTGATTGGGTCAATATTGGCATCTGCTTATACCCACAGATATAATTGAGGCAAGTGAATTATTAAGTGAATTAAGTTCATAGAGAAGAGTCTCAATTTTGATGCTGATAAGTAATGAAACAAAGGCACTTCTTGTTCAAATGGAACGATATCAGGACATCTTTTTCTTTCAAGGCTAAGTTTCAGTGAACAATCAGAACATGTCTAGATGAGCAGAAAGGTGCATTGGTAAGTCCATTAATAATTTTGGTTCCTAAAGGTTTCAATATCAATTCAAAAATCCAGTCTGTCAAGCCCTAATTAAAACACAAAAGAAGTTACATTTAGGCCTACCTCATATAACTCAGGTTTATTGGCTGGGGCTGTGGGGAAAAAAGTATATGAAATGAGTGAAATTGAATTGATTGTGTAAAGCATCTGTTAGATAACTAGATAACTTGCAGACATCAGATTCATTTAAGTGTCTTACCTCCTCCTATCCCTCCTGTAACTGGTATTCCATGGAACATGGTGGCAGCTGGTGTATCAGAAGTTGATCTGAGTAAGTTAAGAGCTAAGTTAGGCTTAACTACAGTAATGTTACAGAAAAGCTAACTGAACTGCAAAATAGCAAAGCTCTGCAGAAAAATAGCATTTGATGTTTTGGTGTGAGTTTTGATCACAATTGTTAAAAGGGAATCCATTCGTATCAGATTTCAAATGTTGTTCTCATTAGCTTGGACAGTTGAACAAGTTTCTCCCAAAGCATGAAACAAGACCCTCCTGTTGATGTCAAATGTGTGTCAAATGCTGGACCTGCTCCTTTAATAGTGAAGGGGAGAGCAACTTTGAGAACAAAGTAACAGTGCCCGGGGGATTTTACAGTGAAATGGGCACATTTTCTGGATCATTAATGTTAACACTACAACTTAATATAACTCATTTGGATGTTAAGAGTCAAAAAGAATCCACACAGTCAGTTTCAGTTATTTTTCAATAATTTAGGAAGCATCTCAAAATGTTGCCTCTTACTGACATCGCAGATTATTTATTTGGTTTCCAGATGTGGGAGAGAGTTGTTCATGTTCATAATAATTTAACTGATAAACATTATGGGAATGACGAAATGTGTTGTAAGGTAGATTTCCGCTATGAGAAAGACACACTGTTCAGATTACTATTGATCAACATAGGTTGGCCACGCTAGCTAGCTCAACACATAAAGCCCAAGGAGGATTTAAAAAGCCAAACAATACTCATTGTCGTGTTATGTATAATATAGCTAAAGCAAAAACACTCACAACGTGGCTACTCCTATGAAACACGATTGATACCGATGAATAATTGACGTTAAGTGGTGAAACCGATCATGAGCCTTAACCGTCTTGTTGTGCTGTTAACCAAGCTAGCTTGTAGGAAGCTAGCGAGGCTAGCTGGTTAGCACTTCCTTTATGATTTGTTACTTATAACTGGGACACATACTTGTTGATAAACAATAAACGCAGTATGTGTGATCATTACTGTGGTAACTGGTACGACACACTAACGACAATTTACTGCTATTTCGATATCAATGTTTAATCAACGAAATTAAGACATTTCACTCACCCCCTTCGGCAAACTGTAGTGACGTCGATGTAAACACACCCTTCTGCAAGGACCCACAGACGTCAAAATATTAGGTGTCCGTCGCGCCACACTTAAAATTAGATAAATGTACGATTTTAAGATGATTACCGACGTATCAAATACACACGGCTTCTTTTTCCATTTCAGTCACACCTCAGATTTTGAGGTAAAAAGGGTAAAAATGTGGTAAAAATCGTTTCCAAGGTTTTTTCTTTGCTTTTTTCTTGCTTCTGCATCTTTGTGCAGTCTGGCAATCCCATAGGCAATCCATGTCTAGGCGCCAGACTCAAACGAACAGATGAAGACACATATCTGAACAAAAAGGTAAAATAAAAGATTGATAAGTCAAAGAAAAGCTGCAATTAACTATTCGCTTGTCACTGGAATCCTCTCTTGTGGCAGCGTATGCGGTCAGCTTACATAATGTGACATTACTCATTGTTTTATGGCACAACCAAACAGAAGTTTTCATTAATGACAAAATAACTAGCTAGCTAACGTTAGCTAACGGATAACCAAAGCTAACGTGTGTCAAGCAGTAAATGAAAAACAATAGACGGCCAGGGCAATGCAAATAACTTATATCCATAGCCCCTCTTTATTTATTTGCAATGTCCATTGAAACAGTAGCAGTGGTTTATTTTTAAAACATGACAGGACTTTGATACAATTGTAATTTTAATGCCATATTACATCCCGTTATTTTCAACAACAGTGTAATTGGTCATATCCCTCCCGCCCTCTTCACAACAAGGATTTTTTTTTTTATGTAAGGTCTTCCAGTTCTTCTCTCCAGTGTCCGCCATGAAGACCTCCAAACCAGCATCACAGACCTCTGCTCAGGAGGAGTGTGGTGTTTGGTTGGACACTGTGCAACTGAAAGGAAAAGCCAAACAGGTAATTATGGAAATAGCTTTCAAGTACTTATGACTCAAGTGGCTTTTTGGAATACACTAGCACTTATATTACTATTAGCGAGCTCCTTCAATTTATCAGTAACCCCTTTTGCTGTAATTACAGTTTTGTGTCACACAAAAGCCTTGTATTTTCTCAGTTGATGAACTCTGCGCATGTTATGTTCCAGAAGCGACTCGCTCGTCCCATTTCTAAACTACTGAACCCCTTGGCTGAACGTGGAGGATACAGTTTGGCTGTGGCACTGAACTTCACTCAGACCAAAATTCAAATGCCAAACACCAAACAGAGCTCCATATCCACCTTCTTTGCACCTCAACGCAGAGGTAAGTAGCTCCAACTCAGCAGCCAACAAGTTATAGAAACATGTCTTTGGATCATTATTGTCATAAGCTGGAAACATTGCAGTGGACTGTTAACTTGTTTGAATGTATAAAATGCCCACAGTCCCTTCTTTTTAGGTAAATTAATTTTCCTATTCCTCCCACAAACAGTTCTCAACAAGATATCTACATCTGAAGAACCAAACGCAGATCCAGTAGATGCCTCCTCTTCATCATCTACCTCTACCACATGCACCTCAACCACATCCACACCTGTAGTATGTGGGACAAAACGAAAACGAGATACGGATCCTGAGGTGTCTGACTTGTTGTATAACACAGAGGAGCGCCAAGTCAAGACTGCTCATATTGATTTAGGAGGGGAGGGTGCAGGTCATCGGTGGAAAAGTGAACATGTGACTGAGAGTGAAGCACCGGTCTGGCAGGAGCACTATGAGGCAAGCCATATACCTCCACTGAACACAGACCATGAATCTGAAGAGGAGCAGTCTGAGGAGGAGATGAGTCTGCCAGAGAGAAAGAGGAGGCTCACTGAGACCTCCTCACTAGCAGCTGAGACTCACCGTCGTGGACAAGAGTGCAGTCAGGAGCCATCGATTGCCTGTAGCAGCCCTCCATACAGTCAAGAGTTAAATGGCCCTAGTGAGATGAAACGATATGACCGCATTACCCACGATTCTGAGAGTGAATTTTACCTGACTAATCAGAAACATCCCACAGCGAAGACGGTCAGTGACTCTGGGCCAGCTTTCCTTGAAAGTCTGCAAAGTGAGGAGGGCTTTGCACTCTGGATGGGTGTGGAAGGGAGAACCTCCACGCAGAAATCCTTTGAACACCTTCATTCATCTCAGAAGGATGACGAGAAAGAAAACGGCGTGTCATCATCTTCCAAATCCCCAAACAAGCGTTCATCTCTCTCTCCTCTCGGACCGCTTTCAAATAGAAAATGGACGGAACCAAAAATTACATCGTCTCAAAAACATATTCCAGAGCAGCTGTGGAAAAAGGCTGAGGAAGAGAGCCTCGATTCACAGCACAAGTGGACAAAACCGAATATCTCTCCTCTAAAGAAGCGTAAGCCACAACAACCCTGCAGGGAGGTTGAGGAGGACAGTCTGGCCATGTTGTTCACCCAGGACTCTGAAGGCTTCAGGGTGATCGCACACCGCGGCCTGCAAGCCAGGAGTCCACTTAAAGATCACACTAACTTAAGCATGGGGGTGGTGAAGAGAACTAGTGCTTACAAATCCTTGGTGGAGGAAGAGGAGATGCTCTTTACTCAAGACTCTCAGGGAAATATAGTGATCAAACACTGAGAGGACATAGAGAGGACTTCTCTTTTTTTCTAAAATGCACGGAACAACCTGGGAGTCTTATGTGGAGAGTTACCAGCAACAGTGTATTTTAGTTCAGGATTTGTGTTGTTTTGGAAGTTGTCTGTGAGATGTTTCAATGTCTACTATTGTAAATAAGCTGTCTTTTTTTTTTTTGCATATTACGTAGTCTTTCCTCTTCCACTTTGTCAATGCTTGAAATCAGTTCTTAACTGAAATTTAACAGAAATTTGTAATTGTTTTTGAATACACTAATCATAGAACAATGTCAACCTGACTGAAAGACTGAACAGGCTTTGCTACTTTTACACTGACAACATCGGTGCTCTTGTCTATAATTAATCTCTTATCTTTCTTTAATTTTTGTGCCTTTATTTTGTCCCCAAGCTTCCCGGGGGTTTTATTCTTTCTTTTCATTCTTTCTTCCAAGTTGGAGCCTGTTTTTGTGATGTATCGTTTCTTCTCGTCTTAATCACTATGGCACTGAAAAGGCCCTCGGGGTGTCTTGTGTGTAATAACACGCTGTGACAACAAAGTTCAAGTACTGGAGGATTTGATTTTATTTGAAAAATTTTACACAATTCTTACTCTTTTCCTGTGAATTAAATGTTGTGAAAAGGACTAGTGGTGTACACTATCTTCCCCCGATGCTGGTGCCCTGAAGCGCTACGTCTTAATATAAAATATAGTGATGTACACAGGAATAAAGACAATAGGATGTGGTATTTAGGCATGGGTCAAGTGTGCAACCTAAGTGGACCTAAGTTCCCCTTAATGTCAATATGCATTTCAGCATTTTAAGGCATACAAACACAGTGCTTGTAACTTGATTTCTAATTATCTTCTGAGAGCCAAGTATTTAGTTTATTACTTTGATTGGTTCATTTAACATCTCCCACAGCACAACCTACCTTCTTGTTGCTGATCCATCATACATATTATGCACTAGCAACACAGTAACATTTTGTCTGCTGTTAATGCAATATATAGTAGAAAAACAATGTTGCATAAACTCCACTCAGTGAAACAGTGCTACATGACTACCATGCACTATACACATGGATAATGTAACTAAGATACAGTTAATTAGATAGAAAAAAACTCACATACTGTACTGTAATACTAAATGCTACTGCACTTATGACTCAAAATAAGGCTTGTGTGCTTGGCCACCAAATGTTCTATGTGCATGTTACATGATCTCTAGCCTGTTCTGTAACGTGCAACTGCAGTTGTCTCTAAATTTGCTTTAACACTGACACAATGAAACAACACTGAAACATGACATTGAAGGTAGAGTACAGTCATATTAAAATACAAGTCCCTTTCAGGTGATCTAGTAACATTCAGAGAAAATATTTGAAGATAAAGATAAGACCTCACCAGATTGTTGATTATGTAACAATAGTTATACATTCTTACATAAATGCCTTTATTGCTATGGCACAGAAATGTAAGACAAACTATAATAAGTATGTGGTGTTTGAGGTGCTCGTTTTCCACACCCAAAATATCCCTTTTATTCCCAATGAATGCACCTTCATATTGCATGATTTGTCTTTATAGTACCTTTGAAGCAGCATTGCTGTGCTGTGTAGATAGGGGAAAGCAGCTCCAGACAATTACTGACAGGTTCATTACAATCAACAGTTTCAAAGTGCTAGAGAAATCTCATGAAGCTACAAATACACCTACAATAAACTCACCAATAGTTATGTTTCCGTGCCTGTCTATAAGATCCCTTTTATATCTTTGAAATACAATGAGAGCAGAGGGGCAGCGAGATATTTGTCTGAACTGAAGACCACAATGACGATGATGATGATGATGGTGGTGACAGCAAAGCAGCAATCAGCCAGCAATCTCTGTGGGCTCTGTCACCAGTTTGGAGCCATCCCAAAGAGTCTTGAACTGCTCTGGGACTGGGAACTCCCTCTGTAGAACAACAAGATATGCAGTATGATGCTTAGCTGCAAAACAACTACATACAGTATGTGGAAAATTCAACAAACCTTGATTTAACACACACACACACCAGTATGCTTATACACACATTCAGACACAAGCAGATAGACTAAACTCTCTTTCTATCTCACACTTCAGTATCTCAGACACTCACATAGTCGTCATCTCCTTCAGGTACCATGATGTTCATCTCGGAGCTCTTGGCACTGACAATGTCACAGCTGAGAGAGTCCTTACTCAAGTAGACCTGGCAGCCCTCTGTCTTGTTGATGGAAATGGTGGGCACCTTACCCAACGCCTGTAGAAAGAAAACAACCTGTTATTTTTGGCATCTGGCAACCAGCTAAAGGAGAACCCATTCCAAGCTCAAGACGTATATTTACAATCCATTTACATTTTAAGCATTTAGCTGACACTGGATGTAACAGTAAAATAAACTTAGATTCCTAGATTGTGCAAGGGTTAGACCCATAGCACCTTGACAACAGATGTAACCCTGTGACCCTAGAATGATCCTGTATGACAGAGAGGTGCTGGCTAAGTGATGAGAGCCAGGGAGAAAGGGTAGACTTTTTTTTCTAGCAAGATAGGAACATTTTCAATGCATGTAGGGGAGAGAGGATGTGAAATGTTTCTTCAAGAGATTAGTTTTCTGTTTTCTTTCTTGGTTTTCCATCTTCCTTTTTTGGCATTGTTTCATGCAGGGCTAGTAAGCAAAGGTAGGAGCGTTTGGGCAGGGATGTAAATCTTACTCATTGATGGCCTTAGGCTTGTATGTTTTAGACCAAACAAGTCTGAACTTACTAGTGACAAATTGAATGTGAGTTAAAGCAGATTAAAGCAGAGGCCAAACCCTCAAGTTCTATCCCTGATATAAAATGTACATAACTGACATTACATAAGAAACTGTGTGTACCTTTTGAAGACATTATGTTACCTTCTTGTAGATATTTTGCTCACCTGTAACTGGATGGCCTTAGAGTTGATGATCTCCACAATACCAACCACATTCTCAAACACCAGACCCAGCTTCTTACAGTTGTCTGGGGACAGTGAATATATACATGTTGACAGAAGAAATGATACATTTCATCTTAAAGACAATACTTTCACCTCTCACCAACACATTATCTGTTTACAGGTAACTCACCTATGATGATGGAGTTGATTTTGCCCTTGACCTGCACAGTGGAGGTGTTACAGCCGTAGATGTAGACCACTTGTTTCAGCTCGGTCTCCTCAATCACCAGGTCATGTTTCTGCTCAAAGTTCTCCTGCACCATGCAGCCAATAAGAGAATAGATTCAGTCAATGACCTCTGACATGGGAGAGACGTCACCTCTGATTGGCTGACCTCAGTGGGTTAAACTTTCCATTACCTGAGGTGAAGGATTGCTCTAAGTATGAATGTGTGTAACTGTGCGAATGGAAGCAGGACTGAAAAACAGCATGAGCTGCCCAGTGTTCCCATAATCACCATTATATATTAAGCACAACCAGTTATTTTATTAAGCATTATTAATTAATAATACATTAATTAGCAAATATTTCTATGTTAACATACTTATGTCTTCACATAATACATGGGTGGTTTGATATGAACTTAAATGTGAATATTGTATTAATATGAACACTAAAGCATTAGTTTCAAGAAAATCAGTTGTTCCTTATTAATATGCAAATTTATGCAGCAAAGTGCTCCAAAATCTAATCAGATCATCTCCTCTATAGGAGGAACCTGTGATGTGAAGTATGAACTTTCTATCATGTATTTCTTCTTGAATTATTGTTCACAAGAATGGCATGAGTCAAGTGTGAAAGTCTGCAAGTGTGCACCATAATGACATAAAAGTTCAAAAGGACAAGGTTTACAAAAAGCATCTGTCAGTCCTACGATTATCTTAGACTCATCTGTGTGAAATCTAATCTAGAATCCTCTAATCTCTAATTACTCATCTTTACTTAACCACCACATGTAAACTGAGTCTTTCTTTCCTTTCTTGCCATCTCCTCCAAAGTGGATGTAAACAGTCAACGTACCACCCTCCACTTCTTGCCCTCCAGCTCCAGCAGAGGGGGTTTCTTCTGGGGTGCAGCTCTGGCTGGGCCCCCGGCCCCGGGGGTCCTGCTCTTGGCCGGTGACGATTGGGCAGCGCCCCCCTGGGAGCGCAGGGTGGGGTTCTTATGGGTCTTCTTGTCATCCGACACATGCTTCAGACCTATAGATGACAAACAATATCATGCATATGCATTTATACCTTTCTTTGTATGGTATGTGTGTGCCAGATATACCTGTCATTATATTTCTTGTAAACACATTCTTGTAATAAAATCTATATTTCAATTAAAGCAGATAGCAATGGTAAATTTATATCTTGACCTACTGTCAATGTATTTTAGACAATACAATTCTTAGACAAAACATTACATAATACTGATTTCCTTCATGCAACCTATCTTGGAAGTGATCACCTTGACCTTCCAGGCTCTCTTTTGAATTGAAAATGAAATGAAATGTCCCCCACATCCAGCTCAACGTTTGTACATCTACACATTCATAACATGAAGATTGAACATGTTTATATAACTGTCGGTTTACTGTTAAAACAGGAAAAAGCTGTGCACTATACTCTCTTGTCATGATATTTATCGACTGCTGATATTTCATGAGGCTGTCAGGCTTTACGGTCGGCCACCTTTAGTGATGTCCATGCCCTGGTTGAGCTGGGCGAAGAGGGCCGAGTGCTGGGCCGCTGTGCTGTCCGCCTGAGGAAGGGAGTCATCGTCTGAGAAGACCGGAGGGGGGCCAGGGGGAGGAGGGGGAGGTGGGGGGGGAGCACTGGGGGCAGTTGGGACTGAGTCAAAGAGAGACGGAGGAGCAATGGGGCCCTGGGGGATAAGAGAGAGAGAGAGGGATGCATGTTAGATAGCATATTTGAAGATGAAAAGATGAGGGCCTGCCCTTTTTGTGCAGTAGAGGGAAAGGAGATGGTTTACCTAAAGTCAAATGTACCAAAACCAGTATAGTACCAAACCTCTCCAGCAGGGGGAGTATTAGACAGCAAATATCTGAAAGCTTTGTTCTGAGGTGGCGTCTTTTCACCATGGTAAACTCTACATGAGATGCTATGGATAATGGAGTGTCTCATTTTGAATCTATGGTCTGAATACATGTGGATGGCAAAAACACTTTTCATTGTTAGGGCTAAAAGTTTTGACTAAAAATACTTGATGGCAGGGTGTCACTGATCCTCTTATCAGCAGAAAATTTTTTAGAGTTTTCCTTTTACTACTGCAGTCCTCTCCGATTCACACCAGAGTGTCTAGAATGGATAAAAGCTTTGTACAGTAAAACTGCGCAGCCACCGATCAACAACTGCAGTGAGGAGAAGCAGACACACACTCCCACACACTCGCTGTCTGAAGACGCTGCAACTGCTAACACAGCTGCCAGAGACAGTCAGACACACATACACACACACACACACACACACCTATCACAGAGGTTCAGAAGGTTGAACTGTCACATTACGTGCTTTAGAGTACAGCTGAGACTATTTGACCTTTGACCCGAGGCACATGTGTTGTACATATCGTCACTGAACAACACTGGCCTGTTACACTAAACAGCTCAGCACATACCACTGGATTAGAACTGATGGAGAAGCTGAAGTGTGTGTGTGTGTGGTTGTAAAAATATCTGACTGCTTCTTTGTGTTCATGGCTGCCTGTGTTTTAAACATGTTTGTGTGAGGCAGAGTTAGGAAATGAACATTTTTTTCTGAGGGCATTTTTTGCCCCCTTGATTTGATTTTTAGTTGCACTTTGGTATTTTTTGGGGGGTAATTTTATTGCTACAATACATTTGCATTACATATTGGCAGACAAACAATTTGTACTGCTAATTGCTTAATTTTAAATCCTAATTTTGTACTGCTTCAGGCTGTTAGGTTGTTTTCTGATCAAAAGCCGATTCCCCCAGAACACACTTGAAATACTCCCCTGGTCATAGGCTCCCACAAATTGCCTATGGTGGCCCACAGAGGACAGTAGCTGCATTCACGCGTGAATATTTCACAACTCAATGCAAAAAAATGTGAACATGATGAAATGCAAAAAGGGTCCTCCTGATTATGGGAGGCAATTGCCCCGTCATTTTTAATTTCACTGACATTTTATCAAAATTCAAGAGCCTTTTACACTGAGCCTGGTCTGAAATATATGTGCTAATATGAGTGGCAGTGTACGTGTGTGTGTGTGTGTGTGTGTGTGTAAAGCCACATCCATATGTCAGACTGTGCATGTGTGAGTAAGCGTGTCACTAAACCCTTCTCTGAACAGCAGCTGACAGCTTAGTTAAAGGGGGCCAAGCCCTGTAGTTTAAGTTACCGTTACAGGGTGTGTGTGTGTACACAGGCCCTTTGTTGGGGTTCCTCTGTGAAGAAAACCTCCATTCAAGTCCACCCTGAGGACCACCTGTTAGTGCCACACACTCCAGTCCCGCTACACACACTGCAGCCCTCACACACACTTCAGCTCTGTTGTCTGACAGCAGGGGCAACAGCTGACACACACAGCTCCTGCAGGCTCTCAAGTTTCTCCACACACACTAGCATATAGAGAAGAACCTGCGCACACACACACACACCCACACACAGTTGTTGAACGTTGGCCTCACTTTAGGTTTCAATCTAATCATTTGATGTTAAAAGTTGCACTTGCCTTTTTAGGTCTTATTTGACAGTTCATGCCAAAAAAATGTCAAAAATGTAATTTTTTATATCAAAATCTCATTACTTTTACTTCCCGGAAAACCAATAAAACCATGACAGATTTTTGAACAATCCCATCCCTTCCATCAAATTACACTGTGTTTCTCTCACTAACTGATATCCCATTGGTTTACACTTTTGAATGATCTCTCCCCGCGTTATGTCCCGACCCAATAGCCTGTTTCAACAGGACATACATCACATTAAGGAAACAAAATGCTCCCAAATATAGTGACTTCCATGTTCTAGCTGTGAAACGCTTCCTTACTTTCAAACTTGATTTCCTTTCCAGTTGAGAAGGAAGAAGATCAAGAGATGAAAAAACACACACACTGTAGATGACTCCGCTGCTGCAATGGAGCGGCTCAGTGGCCAACAGTCTTGGGCTGCACCTGGCTGCTTAATGCGAGTGAGAGGCAGGGCATCGCCAACATGCAGAGAGTGCTCACTCAACCTTCCCTGGATAGACAAAGGCTTAAAAAAATCCCTTCTGGCTAACAAGAGGAAAGAATCTGGTTTTGACCCGTCCTAATCTCTGAGACTTGAGTGAGAGTGTCGAGGAGTTAAAAGTCCCTGAGCAGACATCCATAAACAGAAGTGTGTGTAGGAGTGATAGAGGTTTTGTGAGCTCCACATTGCTCAATGGATAACCGCAGGGAGCAGGCAGTCACTGGGGAGCCGCTCATTCATTCATTCAGACTTTCTAGCCCGGTTTATCTAACCAGCTGCTCCATAACTAAAAATGGAAGTGTACGCAAAGTAGGAGTTAATTTGAGTCCTGATATAAAAATATCGAGGCTTGCGAACGGAAATGAAATGAAAACACAGCAGAGAGAAGAAAAGTTATGTTATGTAAGTTATAGAGGTGATTATATATGAAGTTATACCGATTTCTTGTTTTCAGACAAATGCATTGTGAGCTTTTAGAGAAGAAGAGAGGCTGAGGAAAGTTTATGTTGTCACTGAATGCTTTCTGGAGGGGAAACGTTCTTGACTCTACAATGACATTAACGTCCTTTTTTTTTATATTGTTGCATGATATGATGTATGTGTGATTGCCTATCAGCCTACACTTCTGTGAGTGTATAATACCCACTCATATCACATATACTAATTGCATATTGAAGTATTTAATTATGTATGAAGTGAGTGTGCATCTGCGTAAGGTACATACCTGCATCTGTGTGTGGGACTGTATGTGTGTATATACCATATATGTGTGTGTGTGTGTGTGTGTGTGTCTCAGTACGCTGCTGTACTCACAGTCTTACTCCAGACCAGTCCGGTGGTGTGGTGCTGTTTGATGAAGGACTGCAGCTCGGTCCAGATTGACAGGTAGGAGCGCACCCACTCCACATGGCGTCTGTCACTGGGAGGAAGAGGAGGGAGGGAGGAGGAAGGGCAGAGGGAGAGAGGAGGGAATGATGGTTAGAGGGAGGGAGGGAGGAGAAGAGGGAGTCAATGAGGTAGGAAGGAGGGAAGGAAGGAGCGAAGGGGGGGGGAGGGGGAGGATGGATTGGAGCAGGTGAGCATGAACAAAGTAAACAAAGAGAGAGACAAGTATTTGAAATGGACGTAAGTTGTTAGGATAGTGCTCAAAATCAAATTGTCAATGCATGTGAATGACTTTCTGTCACAATATATTGTGTATTGTGCCACTTAAACTACATACTACCACCCTTTGAAGCATTTTACAGAGGTTAACAAAAGAAAACTTGTTCCTTCAACCTTTTGACTGAATGTCCTTATGTTTTCCTAATTCCCAGAGTAAAATCAAAAGAGCCTTTTTAACGATACAAAATCTTAGTATCACAATGATTGTGTTGTCTCAATATCATCCTTCAGTGGCCTTTTAACTGTTCATACTGTTCATTGTGAGGTCCCCAGCCATGTTAATCCTTATTAGACATATTTACGTTTCCTTGTAGTCCTTCAGCACTCTGTTGGTGTAGAAGGTGGCAGCATCATTCATCTCCTTCACATAGGGACCCGGCTTCTGAGTCTGACCCAGAGAAAGAGCGAGAGAGAGAGAGAGAGAGAGAGAGAGAGAGAGAGAGAGAGAGAGACAGAGCGAGAGAGAGAGACTAAATTTCCTCAAAAAATACTCATCTCACCAGCTATTTGACAGAACCACTGTGAGGTAAAACCTTCCTTGTACAGAACATTGGAAAAGGATCTGGCTAACTGTAGCTCTGCCTTCATTTGAGAAGAAAAAGCACATAGTGACATTATTCACTTCAACAGGTTTAACTGATAAGTCCTGCAGGAAAAACTGCCCTACTGACAGCCGAGTTTTACACAGACCAGACACAGCTCCAGGCTTGTTATTTAAGATGTCAAGTGGATGGGCTTTCATCCTAATCCAAATTATATTCCCCTCAAAATTTAGGAGAAGAGATTTTGGGAGTGATGGAAAACAGACTGGAGGGAGGAGAGATAGAGGTAGAAATGAGGTAAATCAGCTTATTTATAGTCTGAGTGTCTATTTGTGTGCAAGGTTATTTTTTATTTCATTTTGATTTGAATTTCTGTTGAACTTTACTTCATGGTCACAGTCGGTTTTCTGGTTTTAGCATATTTTTTACTTTTCAGAAATGTTTAGCTTCAGATTTTATTTAGTTTAAATTCAGTCTGAGATTTAGTATTTAAGTGGTTGGGCCGGTAGACTTTTGATGACTTTAGATGGACATAATATGCATTCATTACAAGAGGATTCTCTCTTCACTTACAGGTTGGAAATACAAAAAAAACTGAAAAGACTTCATGTTGATATTTGCTATTTCAGTTAATTAGCAAGATGATTATTTCAGTTTGAGATGATGATTTCAGTTTTTTTTTCCATTCACATCTTTATTTTAATTTAAGGAAACTTGATTTACATTAGATTTTTTTTGCCACGGCTGTTTTAGCAGTGTGTGTGAGTGTGTGTGTCTGCATGTGTGCATGTAACTGTCTATATACTGTATATGTGTATGTGTGATTTCTTGTGTTCCTATATGCTCATACATGTCTCCTTGCGTGTGGGATCCTGTATGTGTGTGTGTGTGTGTGTGTGTGTGTGTGTGTGTGTGTGTTACTCCTCACCACAGCCACCCAGCCCAGAGCGGTGATGCTCTCGCTGACGGCGGACAGATGGTTGAAGAGGCTGCTGCCGCGGTTTCGTTCTCTGAAGTTCTGGATCTCCTGGATGTGCTCGGACATCGGCTTCAGCAGGTCAGCCAGCTCCATCTGGGGGGGAAGGATGGAGAGAATGAGGGAAGGAGGGGAGGGAGGATGGAGGGTGGAGACAACAGGGGTGACAAGACAGGTAAGTGAGGGGAGGGAGATGGGGAGACAGGTGGGGAGAAAGAGGGTTAGCAGAGTGAAGTGTATGAGTAAAACATTGTATTGCATTTAAAGCAAATACCAAAAAGCCTTGACAGCTAGGAAACCATGCTGGACACATTCCTAGGCATCGCTTTATCAAAACACTGCCGCAACTTTCACATGCAGAATCCTCTCAAAAATCCTAAGCACTTCAGATAGTTTTGTGTGCTGTTTCCCCTGTCCACCTGCAGCCAGCCGGCCCTCGCTGCCAGCCGGCAATTCCTAAACTAGGCTACAGGACAGTAACTAATTTTATTAGCTGCATGGAGCCTTTTTCCATTGGAACTTCCAGATCTCAGCTATGGTTAGTCTTCCATTCCCAGCTCCCTCCCTCCCTTCCTCCCCTCTCCTCCGCTCCTTTCCTACAAACATTCCTCGGTTCATTGGGAGATCCCTCTGGCCTTGTAAGGCATACCGCTCCTCCAGTGTTTACAGTTTACCTATCACACACGCGCATGCTCACACACACATACACACACGCATATACACAGGAACACAATGTTTCCTTGGTAAATTGCCTACTACAGCTTTCTTATTTTGATCTGCAGCTAACTGGTTGCTATGTGAAACAGCCATGAAATTATGACTGGACTTGATGAGCTAGAACGAATCATTTGTTTCTTTGTTCAGATACAGTAGATTTGAAGAATACACTGCGAAAAAAATGCTCTGCTACTGACGTAGCTAATTTGATTATAAGCATTAAGATAAACTATTATAGTTGCGGTGATAATATCTTGTTTGTGCGGGAGTGACACATTCCTGATGTATAGCTGGTCAATGTAAAATAGATTATGAAGGTGTATCCCACAGCGCATATGTATGTGTGTGTATGTGTGTTGGTTGATGTGTGTACAAATATCTGTTTATTTTTGTGTGTTTTTTTTTCCATGTGTGTGTTTGGATGTAGGTGAAAGATGATGCATAAAGCACTGTATGAGAATGCAGGGATGTGCTTGTGCACGCACATTTGCATGTGTATTCCTAAGCATGCGTGCAAGAGAGTGACAAAAACAGAAGTACACATTTCCCCTTTTTTTCTCTAACAAATTCTTCCCCCAATCAGACGCACATGATCTCCATAAGCCCAGATAGACGGCCCTTTCACTGCTCCTCCGGCCGCTTTTATTCTCACTAAGTCCTGCTAATATCTGTCTGCGACCAGATATGCTTTGAAGCGATATCTCCCTGTCCATGAAACGGACACCCTGCCACGGGAAATGGGGATGTAGTGTGATTTCTGAGCGGTAATGTGAGAACGATGTGACGCAACGCTCGCTGGAGTCTGATTCCCCGTTATGGTTGAGAGGTAAGATGCGCACACGTGGAAAAATAGCCGACCATATGATGTGATTGTTCCGTCTCCCTCCTGAGACACAGAAGAATGTCATGTATCTACATCCAGAGCGACCTTATCTCCCCTGTAGGCTTTACTGTAGGAAACTTTTCAGCCCAAAATGGGTTAAATGTTGCGGAAAGTAAATCTTAATGGGTGCAAGATTCAGTGTGCAGCTATTCTCACTATCTGCTATATGAAAATTTAATACAAAGCAAGGGCGCATTCTCCACTGAACACACTGCTGACAATGAAACCTCACCAAAAGAGGCTACTGCAGACCTATTTTAGACATATTAGCAATGCAGCGTACCACTGTGCGATTGTGTTCATCAGTGTTGTCACTTCTTTACAGTCAACAACAACATGGCTCTCCCTGCAAACATGAATCAGATTCTGTGAGTCAGTTCCTAGGTCAGACTGTGGACTCCCCCTCTCTCCCCCTCTCTCAATCATGCTACACTGCAGAGAGGGAGACAGAAATAACCGCTCTATCTCTGGACTGAGAGAGAGAGAGAGGGAGAGAGAGAGAGAGAGAGAGAGAGACACACAGAGACAGAGAGACAGACAGAGAGACAGAGAGAGAGCGAGAGACACAGAGACAGAGAGACAGACAGAGAGAGAGACAGAGAGAGAGCGAGAGACACAGAGACAGAGAGACAGACAGAGAGAGACAGAGAGACAGACAGAGAGAGAGAGAGAGACAGAGAGACAGAGAGACAGAGAGAGAGAGAATGGAAGGTGTAAAGAGGAATTCTAAAAGGAAGGTATAGTGAGAAAGGTTGGGGGTTAACGCAGTAAGACGCAGAAAAAAAAATGAAACAAAATCCACAGCGAAGTTACACATATCTCGGTCGACCCAAAAATAAATGCGTGTAAATTGAAATGTCTCTGACTGTGAAGAGCTAGGGGGGCTGGGTGGGATCAGGAGTCAAGCACTGATGGAGCGGTAGATAGTCGTAGCGGTGAGAGCAGACAGAGAGACAGAGAGAGAGAGAGAGACAAACTGAGGATCAAAGCATCGGCTCATGTTATCTGATGGGTAGCGTGTGAGCCCAGCATGTGACAGAGCAGCATCCCAGGCCTCGACTTCCTATACAAGCAGCGGATCAAAGTTAGAGTGACGATGGGAGAAACGCTCGCTGTAGCGGAGTTTTAACAGTGTGAAACCCCACAGGCAGAGAGCTGGGAGGGATGGAGCAGCTGGGAGTGTGTGAACTGCCGGAGCTAGCAAGGCACACACACACACACATACACACACACAATCACACACATGGAGTAATGGGCCAAGTCGAGGTCACGTGAGCGAGGCTTTCTTTCTGTTGCTCTCTCTCTCTCTCTCTGTCTCTCTCTCTCACACACACACACACACACGCACACTGACAAGAGGCTCAAATATAGAACATGCCCATAAAAAGTCAGGGAGCACAACAGGGCTGCGCCGGAGAGAAAGGCCAGAAGTTTGTGAGCTGTGTGTGTTTGTGTGTGCATGTGTGTGTGTGTGTGCGTGTGTGTGTGTGTGTGTGTGTGTGTGTGTGTGGAGAGCTCCACCGGGGCACTGGCCAGGGTCACACACACTTTTCTACCACTGCATGGAGAGCTACAGATATAGACATGAATGAGAGAGGTCGACAGATGTGTGTGTGTGTGTGTGTGTGTGTGTGTGTGTGTGTGTGTGTGTGTGTGTGTGTGTGTGTGTGTGTGTGTGTGTGTGAGTGTGTGTGTGTGATAGGGATTTTGTTTTTGGAGGGTGTTTGTATGGATGCTGGTTTGTGTGTATAGGGGGGAGGGGTTCAGTGTGTGTGTGTGTGTTGAAGGGTGTATTGGTCATTCCTCATCTCTCTTTCTCTTTCCTCTCTCTTTATCTTTCCTCTTGTCTCTCTCTTTCTCTTCCCTCTTGTCTCTCTGTTTCTCTTTCCTCTTCCCTCACTCTCTCTCTCTTTCTCTTCCCTCTTGTCTCTCTCTCTTTCTCTTTCCTCTTGTCTCTGTCTCTTTCCTCTCTCTCTCTCACACTCTCTCTCTCTCACCCCCCTCTCTCTCTTGGGTCAATCCCCCTTTCTCTGTAAAACCCCTCACTCCTTCCTTGTTTGTATTTCTGACAATCGCTGAATGCTCTTTTCACCGCCTCTCAGCCAATGACCTGAGAGATAGGGAGTAATCACTTCCTGGTGGGCTCTGCGGACCCCGTCTCACACACACACATACACACACACACGCAACACAAACTGAAGGCCAATGGGATGATATCACATCAACTCTCACACACACACACACACACAGCTCTCTCTCTCCCACCCCCCTTTCCCCATACGTGAATACGTTGGGAATGTGTTGTATTAGCGTTTTCCCAGTCAAAGCGCAGTGTAATCCCTCTGTGAACAGCGGTCTGTGCGCTGTGGTGCCGCATGGCTGGCCACAGGACCGGCCCGGCTAGCTGCTGCAGGCCACAGACACACACAGGGCACACAGGACACAGGGACACATGGCAAATTTCATTTCATTTGTTAGTGTTAAGTGAAGAGTGGAAGGGAAGACAGGAAAAACAATCACATGCAACAAATGCCTTGAGAAATTTCAAAAACCTTGGTTGCAAGAGCATGCAGTCACTGTTGAGCCACCATGACGCCCCCCTCCCTCCCTCCCACACACACACACACACACACACACACACACACAGATTTATATCCAAAATTCTGTATGACAGTTTTGTTTCTCTTCAAATGAAGAAACATATGACTTTCAAGTTTTAAATGAGCAATGAGTGTCATTAATTCAAAATCTTTGCTCTGTGTTTGAGTTTGTTTGGAACAGACATTACTGCTGAAGAACAGACTTTCAAAGTTTTAAAAAAGTGTTTTTAAAAAAACTCACACTGGCGATACGTGTGCTGGACTTGTACTGCTGATTTCTTAAGCTATTCACTTTTGCCAAGCTTTTTGATACCAGCAATGTAGTCAAAGCTATACACCGGTATAATCAGTACTCAAGTTTTCTGAGAATCCATTCAACAGCCAAACATTCAGTCTAATAACCATCGACCCTTATGCAATCATAACTGGTGGCAGGGTCAAAATAGGCAAACAGAGACCACAGTCGTCGCACCACTGCTGGGTGTCCTTGTTAACTTTCCACTGTTGTACCTTTGCAGGTTCCTGGTGTGTGGCGGCCATTTTGAGGAAAGCTCTCTGTGACTGCAGGGCGTTGTTCACCATCTCTGCCTGTCAATCATAAAGGGTCAAGGCAGCTTAGTATAGGCTCATGACTATGATACATGTTATATGAAGCATTTTATTGAATGTAATAAACATAATGATAATTTGATCAAATGTGTTATTTAATATGCAATATGAAACTAAAAATAAAATAATATATAAAAAATATTGGTTTGCATGATTTTGGGTTGCAGACAATACATATATACATATAAGTTCTCTCATTTTTGTTCATGTTTTACCACTCTCATGCTTATGGCCTCTAGCCAGTGAATCAATCTAGAAACTATATGAACACACACACACACACACACACACACAGAGTTTGGGTTAGGCCCAGCCAGCCACGTCCTTTGTGTGTTTGGGAAGAGACCGCCAGTTGCGGGCCAAGGGAACCACCAGGGAGTCTTTTTCCATAAAAGGAGCTCTCCAAACTGAAAGAAAGTACCTCTCTCGCTCACACACTCTCCCACCTCCTCACTCAGTCCAGCGATGGGAGAGAAAGATAGAGAGATTTTCTATTGAGGTACAGGGGGACAAACGTGAGCGTTCTTTCTCTGCATTTTAGGGTAATTTATTTTTGATTGCTTCAACTCCTCTGTTTTTTTGGAGCACTCTGTTGTTTTTGGCCTAATTCAAGGACATAATACAGCTATTATTGCCAACTCGCTTACTGCAAAATACACACAAAGTCCCAGTGGGAGCATGGGTCATTAGAAAATAGGAAAAGGTGCTCCACTTGCGCTTTTGATGCAAGAATGTAAGGTCAAAGTTCAATCATACTCCCGCTCTTGGTTTCGTAGGGGACAGGAAACGAATTATCTTCTCAATCACACACACACACACACACACACACACACACACACACACACACACACACACACTGCCCATCTACCCCACATAATCTTTGAAAAGCCATTTCTAGGACCACGGACCTCCCATGCACACTCATTACTATCCTTCAGTTTCCCAGAGCTAATCATATCTAAGTGGGATCTAGAGTAGGAGAATCCACATCTGTATATAAAGCGAGTTCCACTGAAACAAAAGTTGGCAGAGAACAGGAGTGCTGATTTCTCTTCTCCACATCCATCTATGCTCTATGCTTCCATGCCTCTGCAGAGAGGATAAGCAGAGAGCTAGATATCACGCTCCACATTAAGGCACAAAACAGATGTCAGATTAGTTGATTTTCCCCAAATCTCATGTTATTTGAGAGAAAAAAGATTTCAAACTGATCTTCAGTCAGCATCAGGGGCAACATCTGGAGTTTCAGGAGATTTTAAGACATGTAAAAGTAGAATCAACCTTTAAGATTTAAAGAAGGATTCACTCTTTGAGGTTAGAGGTGATTTAAAGATAATACATGATTAGCAATTGCCTCATTTCGTCAACAATAAGCTGACAAACCTCTAATATAACAGTAGAGCGTTAGACAGCAGCTGTGGTAAGCTCTGTAGACAGCTGGTCTGTGTGTGTGTGTGTGTGCACATTAAACGTGCGTGTATGGTTGTGTGTCTGTGAGCGAGAACATTTGTGTGGAACTGGAGCCATTGCACTCTGAATGACATAATAGAACCAAGGAGCTTTTGTATCACACACACACACACACACACACACACAGCACTGACATGTTTCTCCACGTCGTCTCCTATGGCTCGGCTGTTCTTCAGGTAGTCTGACACTGGCCCCCTCAGCAGCAGGTCGAAGGCCTCCACACACTGGGACAGAGCTGGAGATGGAGGGAAGTTAGGAAGGAAGGAAGGAGGGAAGGAAAGCGAAGGTGAAATACAATGAACATAAAGAGGATATTAAGACCGACTTGGGGCGCTGCTTGTTTGTTAGGCTAAAGGCTGGTTCAGGCTTCATGCGTGGCTAAACATGCAGGAGCCGCAGTCGTACCGTCCGTGTGGCTTGGTGTAGAGCTGCAACGATTAATCGATTAATCGATTAGTTGTCAACTATTAAATTAATCGCCAACTATTTTGATAAACGATTAATCGGTTTGAGTAATTTTTTTAAGAAAAATAAGTCAAAATTCTCTGATTCCAGCTTCTTAAATGTGAATATTTCTGGTTTCTTTACTCCTCTATGACAGTAAACTGAATATCTTTGGGTTGTGGACAAAACAAGACATTTGAGGACGTCATCTTGGGCTTTGGGAAACACTGATCGACAATTTTCACCATTTTCTGACATTTTATAGACCAAACAACTAATCGATTAATCGAGAAAATAATCGACAGATTAATCGACAATGAAAATAATCATTAGTTGCAGCCCTAGCTTGGTGTTCCTGAAAACTCCAGCACTTTAGTGGTGCTGTGGGAAAACTCAGCTCTCCACAACAAGAAAAAACAACCCCACCAGATACGGACAGTAGTTCCAGTTTGTCTTTGTTCAGCAAATCCAGGATGGAAGTGCTGTGGCGTCGCCTGCGTTGTCTCAAATTTCAGGTGGTGCACGACCATGTGTGTGACTCTAACGCGCCCAGTTGTTTTGGCCACAGTTATGTCATTTTACAAACGGACACACTTTCTGCATGAAGCATCAGCCTTAATGTCTCATGTGTGTATCTAATGCCTGTTTAATTGTAGGATAGAACAGAATAGAATAGAGTTAGAGCTGTTTTGCTCATACAGTCCTATACATCCCCTTCTCTGTGTGAGTTTTCTGTGTTTCAACTCTTTCCACAGCACTGCTTCCCAAACTTCTGACCTGTGTGTTCTGAAGAGACAGCCTTACCTCCATCGATGCCGTTGACACAATCCCCATTAGCCATGCCACTGGACACCTGCATCTTGACGGACATGTGCTCCAGGCGAGTCACGGCTTGCTCCAGCCGCTCCATTAGCCCTTCCATGGTGACAAACCTAGAGAAACAAAAGCGGAAACAGTTAGTGGGAAAAGCAGATGACAGGATGACTGTTTCTTAGTCACCTATAAAAGTAACAGCGGTTTAGTTCAGATGCTTTTATCACCTCATAAAACATCGCTGCTTGTGTGGATGTGATGTGATCTTTAAATACACAAACATCAGGGCCTGGTTCCCCTGACCCATTTCAGCTCAAATCATAATAATAAAACTAGATCATCTTAGGCTGAGGCTTAGTTGTCTGATGTGATGTTTGACTTTATTAATCCTGCAGGGAAATTCTCTTTTCTCTTGCCCCCCCTCCAGAGGTCAGAGGTCAGGCTCAGCTACAGAACTGCGTAGCGATTCAGTGACTTGCTCAAAGACACTTCAGCAGGGCGGAGGCTTGAGCTGCGATCCTCCGGCTGCCAGTCTCTCTAACAACTATCCCACCCTGCTGCCCTTAGCTTTCAGGAAAACTAGCCCATGTCATAGCAGACAGTAAAACTAAATGTATCCAACGCAGTGGGGTTTATATGAGCGCTGTCCCTTGTCTGGGCTGTCTGGCCCTCTGCCACAGTCACACCCTCTGCTTCTAAACACATGAACGTATCACACAATTAGATTAAGGAGGGACAGAGACTGGAGACAGGCTGAGTGGAAAGACAGAAGGACGAAGTCAGAGAGAGGTTTTGTGCAGTTCCAGCCCAGTGAAAAAAGACGCTGAGAAAATACCAGAGAGAATATTTCTTCACTGATTGGACAGATGAGACACGAGCAATAGGTTACGAGAGGTGTTTTCTGTATTTACCCAAGTAATGTATGTCCTGTATGTGTGTGTTTTATAGAAAAATGGGTTCATGTTTTATTACATTTCTTCATGGTGTCAGGCTAGTTCAGCCTTCCACCCTGCAATACATGTAACAAGTTTAAGACACGTCACTCTTTGTGGTAAAACTTCTTCGAAGGGGGAGGGAAACCCACGTAATCCTCTCTTAAGATAGAGTAGAAACTCCATCGGATCACCTGATCTGGTGGTTATCAGTGGAGAGTGACCTCATTGGCCCCAGCCATTCCCCTGATTACATTTCTATGCTGTTAGCACAAACAACCGCTGTACATGAGAGATGACACTCTCAGAGAGGATGCTGACCCAGATGAGCACACACAAATTTGAAATCCTTGAATAAATGCATTGCAATGGCACTCGTGCAAGTGTGCCATTGCAATGCATGTGTTCGCACACACACTCACACACACATAGAGACACAATGCACATATTCTGCTGAAACGTGGTGTGCAGAGGACACTGACAAAGCTATCTCACTGATGAGAAGTAAGCAAATTTTTAAATGTAATCGTATGCCACTGAACAACATTCCTGATAGTTGGACAGATCATACGGTATATGATAAGAATATATATATTCTTCAAAACTGACACACCATCTGCCTCACCATGAGGCACAGCAGGCCTCTTTCCAATATTTATCGGTCAGCAGGCTGGAATTCAATCCAACCACCCATTGCATGTTTACGCAAGGTCTCCGTTTGCAAACTACTGTTAGCTAACACGCACTTCCTAATCTGACACCTGCTACCTGCGTGTAACACTCACCCCAATGGTATAAAGTCATTACAGCAGACAGTTTTCATTGATTAAAAAACAATCTATGAGAAACACTAACATCACCAGGGTCCTCTACATTAAATGTGGCAAAGTAGGTTGGCCCGCCTGTAATTTCAGTAAATTACGGCTAGTAATTATGTGCTATGAGCAGCAAACACAGCCTGATGGGCGTCATCTTGTCATCTCTCTAGAGAATTCTCTCAGCAGTGCCAGATGCCTGTCGCAGGCCTCAGCAGCTATTTCTACTCTCCAGGTCACAGCGGCTCTCGGCGCGGGGCCGGGCCAGCCTCAAAACCTGAACAGCTAGCTGCAGGTTGAGCGTGTGCAACAGGTCCCATTTAAACCTCCAACACTGTAGACTCTGCTCAAGCTGAACTTCTCTGTTTATTTCTAGAGCTTGGGCAAGGTTAGAAAATTCATTGCATTTCTTTGTTAGCAAGTTATTAGAAATGATTATTTAAAGTCAAATTTGGGCTCAGATAAAGAGGTAGTCTTCAGGTTTGGTTCAGGTTTAGACAGAATTTCTTCAGTTTCAGATCAGGCTGGATTAAAATTCAAGCCCTCATCAAAATTTTGTTGTGGCTTCTCGGGGAACTCGGGACTATATGACATACTGTATATTGCTATGTAACACCTGACTATAGTGCATTTAATATTCCACACTGTCTTCACCATGTTTATATTTGTGCCTAAGTGCTTTATGTATTCCATCATTACAAGAAGTTGAAAATGTAATTATACATCAAGTAGTTGTATAGAGAATAGACACACTACTGTTTTTGCTCAAGCCCATCACACTCCACTCCATCACTGCCTCTCTTAATAATATCCTCAGACGTTGTTTAAAAGCCATGTGACAGAAACAGCCAGTGTCTGGACTGATGGGTCTTAAACTGGCGTCTCCTTGGTATTGTTATCCAGCCAAACTCTCCATGGCAATGCAAAGACACGGCCAATGACATTTAGCTCTTTAGTTTTTCATATGGGCTTAATGTATTCAAATCATTACAGAAACTGAATGGGGGAACAGCCAGGGTGGGACTGGAACCATTAAGCCTGCTGGTTGCATTAGAAATAAATTCTTAATGTGGCACAAATACCCTGAAGTGCCAGAACAACACTGGGAAACTGTTGCAGTCCTACACATGCTGTAATTAATGAGCCTATAATTTTCAATAAGACTCAACACCGTCTAAAATACACATTAGCAGCCTTTTCCTTAATGTAGCCTCCAGTCTGATTCAGTACAATATGAACACATTCCTCACAGCGGGATCCACATAATTCTTCTTCCAGACAGGTGGGCAACACTGTCGGCCACATAAAGACCCCAATCCCCAACCGACAGCTGAGAAAGCACACATGTTATCACAGTGGAAAGACATAACTGGCTATTCTGACCCGTGTCTCCTGAACCCCACGGTCTGGTATCTGATCTTCTTGGGGCTATATTGGGCCGCTGCTTGGCTTCAGCGCTGGGCCTACTGTAAGGTATTCTAGGTCTAAAAGTCCCATGATGCCTCATAGGGCTCCATGGGTTGGGGACGTTGTGGAGAATAACAGAAAACTCAGCATATAAATGCCTGGTCAGAATACTGTTTACACTGCAGGTGATGAAACAGCTCATACAGCCATTAA